>NC_091988.1:49829386-50125818 GCF_044704955.1 Pristiophorus japonicus
TCTCTCTTCTCCCCCCCCTCTCTCTCTTCTCCCCCCCTCTCTCTCTTCTCCCCCCCCTCTCTCTCTTCTCCCCCCCCTCTCTCTCTTCTCCCCCCCTCTCTCTCTTCTCCCCCCCCTCTCTCTCTTCTCCCCCCCCTCTCTCTCTTCTCCCCCCCCTCTCTCTCTTCTCCCCCCCCTCTCTCTCTTCTCCCCCCCTCTCTCTCTTCTCCCCCCCCTCTCTCTCTTCTCCCCCCCCTCTCTCTCTCTCTCTCCCCCCCTCTCTCTCTGCTCCCCCCCCTCTCTCTCTGCTCCCCCCCCTCTCTCTCTGCTCCCCCCCCTCTCTCTCTGCTCCCCCCCCTCTCTCTCTGCTCCCCCCCCTCTCTCTCTGCTCCCCCCCCTCTCTCTCTGCTCCCCCCCCTCTCTCTCTGCTCCCCCCCCTCTCTCTCTGCTCCCCCCCCTCTCTCTCTGCTCCCCCCCTCTCTCTCTGCTCCCCCCCCTCTCTCTCTGCTCCCCCCCCTCTCTCTCTGCTCCCCCCCCTCTCTCTCTGCTCCCCCCCCTCTCTCTCTGCTCCCCCCCCTCTCTCTCTGCTCCCCCCCCTCTCTCTCTGCTCCCCCCCTCTCTCTCTGCTCCCCCCCCTCTCTCTCTGCTCCCCCCCTCTCTCTCTGCTCCCCCCCCTCTCTCTCTGCTCCCCCCCCTCTCTCTCTGCTCCCCCCCCCTCTCTCTCTGCTCCCCCCCCTCTCTCTCTGCTCCCCCCCCTCTCTCTCTGCTCCCCCCCCTCTCTCTCTGCTCCCCCCCCTCTCTCTCTGCTCCCCCCCCTCTCTCTCTGCTCCCCCCCCTCTCTCTCTGCTCCCCCCCCTCTCTCTCTGCTCCCCCCCCTCTCTCTCTGCTCCCCCCCCTCTCTCTCTGCTCCCCCCCCTCTCTCTCTGCTCCCCCCCCTCTCTCTCTGCTCCCCCCCCTCTCTCTCTGCTCCCCCCCCTCTCTCTCTGCTCCCCCCCCTCTCTCTCTGCTCCCCCCCCTCTCTCTCTGCTCCCCCCCCTCTCTCTCTGCTCCCCCCCCTCTCTCTCTGCTCCCCCCCCTCTCTCTCTGCTCCCCCCCCTCTCTCTCTGCTCCCCCCCCTCTCTCTCTGCTCCCCCCCCTCTCTCTCTGCTCCCCCCCCTCTCTCTCTGCTCCCCCCCCTCTCTCTCTGCTCCCCCCCCTCTCTCTCTGCTCCCCCCCTCTCTCTCTGCTCCCCCCCCTCTCTCTCTGCTCCCCCCCCTCTCTCTCTGCTCCCCCCCCTCTCTCTCTGCTCCCCCCCCTCTCTCTCTGCTCCCCCCCCTCTCTCTCTGCTCCCCCCCCTCTCTCTCTGCTCCCCCCCCTCTCTCTCTGCTCCCCCCCCTCTCTCTCTGCTCCCCCCCTCTCTCTCTGCTCCCCCCCCTCTCTCTCTGCTCCCCCCCCTCTCTCTCTGCTCCCCCCCCTCTCTCTCTGCTCCCCCCCCTCTCTCTCTGCTCCCCCCCCTCTCTCTCTGCTCCCCCCCCTCTCTCTCTGCTCCCCCCCCTCTCTCTCTGCTCCCCCCCCTCTCTCTCTGCTCCCCCCCTCTCTCTCTGCTCCCCCCCTCTCTCTCTGCTCCCCCCCCTCTCTCTCTGCTCCCCCCCCTCTCTCTCTGCTCCCCCCCCTCTCTCTCTGCTCCCCCCCCTCTCTCTCTGCTCCCCCCCCTCTCTCTCTGCTCCCCCCCCTCTCTCTCTGCTCCCCCCCCTCTCTCTCTGCTCCCCCCCCTCTCTCTCTGCTCCCCCCTCTCTCTCTGCTCCCCCCCTCTCTCTCTGCTCCCCCCCCTCTCTCTCTGCTCCCCCCCCTCTCTCTCTGCTCCCCCCCCTCTCTCTCTGCTCCCCCCCCTCTCTCTCTGCTCCCCCCCCTCTCTCTCTGCTCCCCCCCCTCTCTCTCTGCTCCCCCCCCTCTCTCTCTGCTCCCCCCCCTCTCTCTGCTCCCCCCCCTCTCTCTCTGCTCCCCCCCCTCTCTCTCTGCTCCCCCCCCTCTCTCTCTGCTCCCCCCCCTCTCTCTCTGCTCCCCCCCCTCTCTCTCTGCTCCCCCCCCTCTCTCTCTGCTCCCCCCCCTCTCTCTCTGCTCCCCCCCCTCTCTCTCTGCTCCCCCCCCTCTCTCTCTGCTCCCCCCCCTCTCTCTCTGCTCCCCCCCCTCTCTCTCTGCTCCCCCCCCTCTCTCTCTGCTCCCCCCCCTCTCTCTCTGCTCCCCCCCCTCTCTCTCTGCTCCCCCCCCTCTCTCTCTGCTCCCCCCCCTCTCTCTCTGCTCCCCCCCTCTCTCTCTGCTCCCCCCCCTCTCTCTCTGCTCCCCCCCCTCTCTCTCTGCTCCCCCCCCTCTCTCTCTGCTCCCCCCCCTCTCTCTCTGCTCCCCCCCCTCTCTCTCTGCTCCCCCCCCTCTCTCTCTGCTCCCCCCCCTCTCTCTCTGCTCCCCCCCCTCTCTCTCTGCTCCCCCCCCTCTCTCTCTGCTCCCCCCCCTCTCTCTCTGCTCCCCCCCCTCTCTCTCTGCTCCCCCCCCTCTCTCTCTGCTCCCCCCCCTCTCTCTCTGCTCCCCCCCCTCTCTCTCTGCTCCCCCCCCTCTCTCTCTGCTCCCCCCCCTCTCTCTCTGCTCCCCCCCCTCTCTCTCTGCTCCCCCCCCTCTCTCTCTGCTCCCCCCCCTCTCTCTCTGCTCCCCCCCCTCTCTCTCTGCTCCCCCCCCTCTCTCTCTGCTCCCCCCCCTCTCTCTCTGCTCCCCCCCCTCTCTCTCTGCTCCCCCCCCTCTCTCTCTGCTCCCCCCCCTCTCTCTCTGCTCCCCCCCTCTCTCTCTGCTCCCCCCCCTCTCTCTCTGCTCCCCCCCCTCTCTCTCTGCTCCCCCCCCTCTCTCTCTGCTCCCCCCCCTCTCTCTCTGCTCCCCCCCCTCTCTCTCTGCTCCCCCCCCTCTCTCTCTGCTCCCCCCCCTCTCTCTCTGCTCCCCCCCCTCTCTCTCTGCTCCCCCCCCTCTCTCTCTGCTCCCCCCCCTCTCTCTCTGCTCCCCCCCCTCTCTCTCTGCTCCCCCCCCTCTCTCTCTGCTCCCCCCCCTCTCTCTCTGCTCCCCCCCTCTCTCTCTGCTCCCCCCCCTCTCTCTCTGCTCCCCCCCCTCTCTCTCTGCTCCCCCCCCTCTCTCTCTGCTCCCCCCCCTCTCTCTCTGCTCCCCCCCCTCTCTCTCTGCTCCCCCCCCTCTCTCTCTGCTCCCCCCCCTCTCTCTCTGCTCCCCCCCTCTCTCTCTGCTCCCCCCCCTCTCTCTCTGCTCCCCCCCTCTCTCTCTGCTCCCCCCCCTCTCTCTCTGCTCCCCCCCCTCTCTCTCTGCTCCCCCCCCTCTCTCTCTGCTCCCCCTCTCCCAGCGGCACGAACGGCTGCAGAATTCTCCCTGGCTGAAGCACTTTCACACAGATAGGAAGGTGGTTTATTTAATCTTTTCTTAGCTTATAAATGTTTATTCACGTTGGATTTATTTGTAGAAGTATGAATAAGGATTTATTGTCGAATTTAATGAGTTCCTCTCCCCCTCCCCCCCTCCCCCCCTCCCCCCCTCCACCTTGTTCTGGACGCCTAATTTGTAACCTGCGCCTGATTTTTTAATGTGTAGAACAGGCTTTTTCAGTTCTACAAAAATCTTCACTGGCTCCATTCTACTTTAGTTTGGAGTACATTTTCACTGTGGAAACTTTCAAATCGGGCGTCAGTGGCCGGACACGTCCCCTTTTTGAAGAAAAAATTCTGTTCTAAACTAGAACTGTTCTACCCGACTGGAATTGCAGAAAAAAAATGTGGAGAATTGCGATTTCTAAAATAGTCCATTCTCCACCAGTTGCTCCTAAAAATCAGGCACGAATCATGTGGAAACTTGGGCCCATTGTGTCTAACATTATCATCTCGGTTCCACTTTGTTACAGATATGAAACAATCTTTTTTAAAAGGGGATAGAAAGCTACTCATCTCTGGTTTTTCTGAGCTCGTGCCAGAAATTTAGAAGCAATTACAATTGTCCTGTGATTGATCAAGCATTTGCAAGCAGCCACAATTACTTGTGTTTATCTAGTTAAACTACTTCCCCATAGGAAGTACTTGAGTAGCAGCCTTAAAGAATAGATCAGATTGGCAGCTAAATCATCACAACCATACTCTAAACTAAATTACTATTACTGCATATAATGCCATGGGAGATCTACAGTATTTCATGAGACTTGGCATTCATGTAAATGGGTGAAAAAGAAAAGGAAGCAGGTTATTTTTAATGGAGAATCACAAGTTTAATCCTCACCTGCCATTTATACTTGGGATTTTGTTGGAGAGAACCTGGTTTGTCTTGGCATGGTTGTTTATCGGAAGGAAGGAGCGACATTTTTCAAGAATTAGCCTTGTTAATTAATCAGAGTGGCAGAAATAAATGTCTTTTGACTAAATTTCCCATCCATCAATCAACATATCCTCCATACATGTAATCCAGCTTGCATGTTTTCCAAGTCATAGTGTCATTTGTCTACAATTGTTCTAAACTTTTTTTAATGCATTTTTATAGGTGAACAGTTGCTCCTGGCAGGTGAAGCTTTTTGTCTTCGACCACTACAGTTGTATTCGATCACCCAACAACTGAGACTGGCTAGTCCCACCTGTGCCAATGGTGATGCCAAGACTGACCTTGGACACATCCTCGACTTTGCTTGTAGACTTAAGTATTTGAAGGTAAAAATCTATTCTTTAGAAAGTGTAATTGGTAAAATCCAGCGTATAACTGGCACATTTTGCACTTTCCTTTATGGCTTGTAAATCTAGGCTTGTTCTGGTCCAACTGCAATCTTATTTGGCTGCTTATAAAGGTTGCTGTGGTGCAACAGGAAATGGAAATATTTTTTGTAAGTTAGAAAATCTTGTACTTTAAAATCTTCCCTGGGTAGAAAGAATATAGCATTCAAATGATTTATTTTAGGCTTGTGTCTCTTGACCAAGCAGTTTTGAGGATGGCTTTGGTTTATATTTCCTCCTTCCTTGTAGCTCTGCTTTCTGGATAAAGTGCTTTGATTCTATTTTGCATCTCTTCTCAAACAACTCAGCTGAGATTGAAAAGCTAACGTGTATGAAAGAACCAGCTTTCTTCCGCTTTCATGCAGCATAACAATGCTGAGCAATCAATGTAGCATTACATTTTCTTAAAAAAAAAACCACCAATGCATCTTCAATTTTGAACTGCTAAAGACTATAGATCTCTAAATTATGTTTTATTCTTAACAGATAAAAGGGAGCAGAGGATCTGTGGGTAGCAGTAATATTCAGGAGCATTTCCTTAAATTCGATTTATCGATTTTCAAGTCTGTTCAGCAGATTGAGGTTAGTAAGAAAGAAGTAATTTAGTTGAATATAGTTCAACTTTTTTGTGATCGTTACAAAACTCTTTAAACAACTTGTAACTGAACAATTTTAGGTGCATCTACAAATAACATGGCTGTTAAATTGAGACCAAGCTTGATTTAGTTTTTAAAATCCTATTTTGGCTTATTCTTTGTTAAAGTTTTTATTTGCATATAAGTCTTGCTTCACACTCCAGTAATTTGAAAACTGATGTTTTTTATTTATTCTGGGATGTGGGCGTCGCTGGTAAGGCCAGCATTTATTGCCCATCCCTAATTGCTCGAGAAGGTGGTGGTGAGCCGCCGCCTTGAATCACTGCAGTCCGTGTGGTGAAGGTATTCCCACAGTGCTGTTAGGGAGGGAGTTCCAGGATTTTGACCCAGCGAAGGAACGGCGATATATTTCCAAGTCAGGATGGTGTGTAACTTTGAGGGGAACTTGCAGGTGATGGTGTTCCCATGCGCCTGTTGTCCTTCTCCTTCTTCTAGGTGGCAGAGGTCGCGGGTTTGGGAGGTGCTGCTGAAGAAACTGGCAAGTTGCCGCAGTGCATCTTATGGATGGTGTACACTGCAGCCATGCTACGCTGGTGGTGGAGGGAGTCAATGTTTAAGATGTTGGATGGGGTGAAAGTCAAGTGGGCTGCTTTGTCCTGGATGGTGTCGAGCTTTTTGAGTGTTGTTGCTGCACTCATCCAGACAAGTGGGGAGTATTCCATCACACACCTAACTTGTGCTTTGTAGATGGTGGAAAGGCCTTGGGGAGTCAGGAGGTATGACACTTGCCCCAGAATACCCAGCCTCTGACCTACTCTTGTTGCCACAGTGCTTATGTGGCTGGTCCAGTTAAGTTTCTGGTCAATGGTGACCCCCAGGATGTTGATGGTGTGGGATTTGACGATGGTGATACTGATGAATATCAAGGGGAGGTGGTTCGACCCTTGCTTGTTGGAGGTGGTTAGACCCTTGCTTGTTGGAGATGGTCATTGCATGGCACTTATCAGCCCAAGCCTGAATGTCATCTAGGCCTTGCATGCAGGCAAGGGCTGCTTTATTATCTGAGGAGTTGCGAATGGAACTGAATACTGTGTAATCATCAGCAATCATCCCCACTTCTGATGTTATAATGGGGGGATGATCATTGATGAAGCAGCTGAAGATGATTGGGCCTAGGACACTGTCCTGAGGAACTCTTGCAGTTATATCCTGGGGCTGAGATGATTGACCTCCAACAACCACAACCATTTTCCTTTGTGCTAGGTATGACTCCAGTCAATGGAGAGTTTTCCCCCTCATTCCCATTGACTTCAACTTTACTAGGGCTCCTTGATGCCACACTCTGTCAAATGCTGCCTTGATGTCAAGGGCAGTCACACTCACCTTACCTCTGGAATTCAGCTCTTTTGTTCATGTTTCGACCAAGGCTGTAATGAGGTCTGGAACCTAGTGGTCCTGGCGGAACCCAATCTGAGCATTGGCAAACAAGTTATTGATGAGCAACTGCTGCTTGATAGCATTGTTGACGACAACTTCCATCACTTTGCTGCTGATTGAGAGTAGACTGATGTGGCGGTAATTGACTGGATTGGATTTGTCCTGCTTTTTGTGGACAGGACATACCTGTGCAGTTTTCCACATTGTCAGGTAGATGGCCATGTTGTAACTGGACTGGAACAGCTTGGCTAGAAGTGGCTAGTTCTGGAGCACATTGTAGAATAAATAATGTATTTACTTGATCTAGTTTCCATTATGATCCTATGGTATTTGACAAAGTCAGTTTAATGTTATGCATTGTGCTGTTACAGATAAATAGCTGTGAAGCTAAACAAATTATTGGACTTCCTTCCCTGAAGAACTCGCTGGCCACAATGAGTGTGGCTTTTTCGACTGCTTCAATGAAGGTATGCATCATATATATGATATATTTGCGTGCACGCATGCGTTGGCTTAGCTCTCAAGCGCTGAATAGAACCAAGTTTTGTAGAGCAGTGTCCATATGTAGCCTCCATGCACTGAAGGTTTCTTCATTCATGGGATGTGGGCATCGCTGGTAAGGCCAGCATTTATTGCCCTTGAAAAGGTGGTGATGAGATGCCTTCTCGAATTGCAGCAGTTTGTGTGATGAGTAATAATGGTTTGGTACAACTGGGTGGCTTGCTAGGCCATTTTAGAGGGCAGTTAACAGTCAACCACATTACTGTGGGTCTGGTGTCACATATAGGCCAGACCGGGTAAGGACGGCAAATTTCCTTCCCTAAAGGACATTAGCGAACCAGATGGGTTTTTACGACAATCCGGTAGTTTCGAGGTGACAATCAACTGAACATTTTAGGATGGCTTGGGGACCAAGGGAGAGGGCGGCATTGGATGTCCTGGTGGATGAAGTCTAGAGGAGGAGGGATGTCCTGTACCCGCAGCGGGGAAGGAGCCCACTATGCCCTCCTCTCACCTCCCTTTCTCCTCCAACAGCTGGTGCTGCTCTGCCTGGCCTCATCTCATCTACTACCCATTCCTCCTCCAGACCACAGGGGATTCTAGCATGATCCCAATGACCAAGCACTCCCTTTCTCCTGGTGACTGCTATAATTTGGACATTTGGAAAAGCATGATTCAATCAAGCAGAGTCAGCATGGTTTTGTGAAAGGGAAATCATGGTTGACAAATTTTCTGGAGTTCTTTGAGGATGCAACGAGCAGGGTGGATAAGGGAGAACCAGTGGATGTGATATATTTGGATTTCCAGAAGGCATTCGATAAGGTGCCACATAAAAGGTTACCCCCAACCCAGTGAACTTTTATCTTGTGTAGTAACCTTTTATGTGGCACCTTATCGAATGCCTTCTGGAAATTGGCTAACTAACATAAAACAGAGAGTCAGGATAAATGTGTCATTTTCTGGTGCCTCAGCTATTTACAATCTATATTAATTGGATGAAGGGACCGAGTGTAATGTAGCCAAGTTTGCTGATGATACAAAAATGGGTGGGAGAGCTAATTATGAGGAGGGGATACAAAATCTGCAAAGGGATATAGACAGGCTAAGTGAGTGGGCAAACATTTGGCAGATGGAGTATAATGTGGGAAAATGAGAGGTTATTCACTTTGGCAGAAAAATTGAAAAGCAAATTATAATTTAAATGGAGAAAAATTGCAAAGTGCTGCAGTACAGAGGGACCTGGGGGTTCTTGTGCATGAAACACACAAGGTTAGTATGCAGGTACAGCAAGTAATCAGGAAGACAAATGGAATGTTGGCCTTTATTGCAAGGGGGATAGAGTATGAAAGCAGAGAAGTCCTGCTACAACTGTACAGGGTATTGGTGAGGCCACACCTAGAGTACTGTGCACAGTTTTGCTCTCCATATTTAAGAAAGATATACTTGCATTGGAGGCTGTTCAGAGAAGGTTCACTCGGTTAATTCCGGAGATGAAGGGGTTGATTTCGGATGGTAGGTTGGGCCTATACGGATTGAAGTTCAGAAGAATGAGAGGTGATCTTATCGAAACATATAAGATAATGAGGGGAAACTAAAACAAGGGGGCATAGTCTCAGAATAAGGAGCCCCCATTTAAAACTGATGAGGAATTTCTTCTGAGGGTTGTAAATCTATGGAATTTTCTGCCCCAGAGAACTATGGAGGCAGGGTCATTGAATATATTTTAGGCGGAGATAGACAGATTTCTGAGCGATAATGGAATAAAGGGTTATGGAGAGCGGGCAGGGAAGTGGAGCTGAGTCCATGATCAGATCAGCCATGATCTTATTAAATGGCGGAGCAGGATCGAGGTTCCAAATGGCCTACTCCTGCTCCTATTTCTTAGGTTCTTGTAAGGTACAGTCGCACAGCACTCGCTCTCTTTAGATGAAGTCCTCACAGAATTTCCAGGAAAAATGTTGATAGTGTTGGTGAAGCCTTGACAAAGTGTCCCACAAAGTCTCCTGATGTGTCTCAAAAAACCTCTTCAAACTCAGTCTATCTCCAGCAGCAAGCGAACAGTGAAAGCAAAACATGGCTTTAAGTAGCGCTCGAAATCCTCAGCAATGGCTTGTTTATTCCTGTACAGCTGGTCACTGTTAGGAGAGGTTGTTAATTCAAGTTCTAGCCACCAAAATGGCAGGCAGCCTCTTTAATGAGTGCTAGCAAGCAATTTAATTGGTAATCGGGGCCTTAACGATCTTTGAGGTGGCCATTCCTAGTGTGTGCTTGAACTCCGTTGCCAAGATGGCGTCTTGCGCTACCAGCAGGCTAAACTGGCGTTGCAGCTCAAGACCCCCACCGTGGCCAGCTCGGAGCCTCTTTAGCGCCTAAAGTATCCGTGGAAAATCGTCCCCTGGATCTTCCCCCTTTCTCTTTCTTCCACCCCTCCCCCAAAAAGGGCAGCTATAGTCAGGCACTCCAACAGTGGTCCTGGATGAGATTGGCTAACTAAACACAGATCAAACCTAAGACATTTTGGAGTATCTGTTCAGAATAATTGGGTCTCTGGCTCAAATCCATTAAGACTGGAAATCCGAATGTTAGACTTGAACACCCATTTAATATAAAGCAGAATTAACTGGATAGACCCAATATTACAAAGCCTGTAATCAGTCCATGAAATATATTGGAATTTACTGTTGTATATTGAAGATCTAATATGCCTTGTTTAGTTTGTTTGAATTGTCCTATGTTAAACCAACACAAATTGATGAAAAAAATATTAACTTTAGCGATCAAGAAGTTATTATTGAAAGAGGAAATTACTAAATGAGTCACCGTTTAATGTTTTAACATTTCTCTCTCTGGATGAATAAAGAATGGTATTGACCAAACCATAGGACTGAGAGAAAATCAAAAGGGCGAGTTACAATTTGGGGTGGGGGGGTGAATGTTTACGAATCTGGGATTATGAACAAAACCATGTTTCTGTTTTATAGTTGGGAAAATGTGTGTTAAATTAAGAATTCTTTATTGTTTGTGTGTACTTAAGTGGTGCCAGTCTTCCACTCACCAGCTATTTTGATGAACTTGATTTGTTTTAATCAGGATATTCTTGTGCCAGAGGCTTCTGAATTTGAGCAGTGGGAGGTAGAGGGGATGACATCAGAGCATCCGGTTGCTGCTATTATCCCAAGATGGAGTGTGCTGACCACACTTGATATGAGTCGTAACCATATATCTAATATTGATGAATCTGTGGTAAGGAAGGATAGTTATATTTATGCATCCAACATAAGAAAATGCTATTGGGGCCCATATGTGGTCACCAATGTTCAGCCGCGCAGCAATGGGAAAGGTCCCGCGCAGGCCACTCAGCGGCTTTTCCATTGTAAATACCGCGCATTATACAGAAAGTTAAAGGGACTGTGTATTAAATTAAACAGGCCGCACACAACAAAGCACAGCTTACAGGGAACGTTGGTGGCTACCCCTATCTTTCAGCTGACTACGTTCTGTGCTCCCAACTATCTCTTCTCCTTTTCTCTCGCTTCCCTGCACCTTCAGAGACAGGCAAAATATCAGGAACTCTGTCAAATGTCAGGTCAGGTAAGTACCAGGAAGAATGTTTCTGTGCTAATTGATCAGATATTTATGTCACAATATAACCACAAATTATTGTGATAAGACTGTTTGAATCCGAGATTTCAAATCGCATTTGTTTCTTAAAAATGTGACTTTTTTTCGTGCTTTGTTATATACAAGAACGTTAAAGGTGGGGTGAGAAGAGAAAAACTGGTTTGTGCGTCTAGATTTAGAATTCATTTGTGTAGACTCCCAAAAAATGTTTTCACCATTCATGACCATTCAGGTTGAACTGACTATATGTTTAAAAAGTGGAACCAGTTTTATATTCGCTAATCCAATCAGTTTTCTGTAAACTAACCTAATCTACACGCTTATATAGAATTGATCAAATATAGTAGAGTTGCAAGAAAAATCTGAAACCGAGATATGAATTAAATTATAATTGTATTTTTTTAAATGATAAAGCTTACTGCTGTGTGATGTGACTATTTATTCTGTTTGTCCCACTGATCCTGCTTATAGGCATTGGGGTATCAGGTTAATTTGTAACCCTTTTGTTTTTGCAGTAAGAGGTTGTTGCTCTACTCTGCTGGCAGATCGATCCTTGTCTTATCCAGTGGTAGCATTGCTTCACTGGCTATGTAAAACTATGGATGCTGCTAGGCTATTTCTCTGCACAATTCTCTGGGCCGTTGCATCCTTGGTGATGTATCCTTTCTCTGTCTATATAATGTAGACTCTAGCTTCCAATCGTTAAGATCACAGCCGTTGAAATCTTTTTGCTTGTCCCCTTGCACTTTATCCTAGTAATAAAATGGGTGGGATTGCCTGAATTAAATTGTCGTTTACTATACTTGCTTCCCGAGTTTATATTAAAGAGCAAAATTCTAGGGTGAATGCAGTGATGTGGGGGGGATACGGGCGCACAGTGGAACAAGGTGGGGAGGGGAATGATTTCAGTTTCATGTTTCAGCTAGGTTGTTTTAGGCCTCATAAAGGATGTGTAAAAGTGAGCCACTTGTCTGTCCTTGATTGGAGAAATGGGATGTGGAATCATGCAAGTGAAAATTTAGGACTTGTCATTAATTGGAGAATAATTATCTTGGGAAATACTGCATTTTACAGTGGATGGGAGAAGAATTCTAAGACTATGCAATAGTTATCATATTCATGTTACCACATAGTGGGCCCAAATTTCAGGTGGAGTTGCTCCAATTTTTTTGGAGCAACTAGTTTAGTTTGGAGTATCGTAGAAATCGCAATTCTTGGCATTTAGTTTGCTCCAGTTCTAGTGAGTTAGTTTAGTTTCGTTTTACTTCAGTTTTTTTTTCACAAGGGGGTGTGTCCAACCACTTAGGCCTGTTTTGCAAGTTTAGGCAGCGAAAACTTAATCCAAACTA
Source organism: Pristiophorus japonicus (assembly GCF_044704955.1). Classification (NCBI taxonomy): domain Eukaryota; kingdom Metazoa; phylum Chordata; class Chondrichthyes; family Pristiophoridae; genus Pristiophorus; species Pristiophorus japonicus. The sequence continues at coordinate 49,841,639 of NC_091988.1, forward strand.
ACTTAGAATGGAATAAGTGCCCCCTTTTTGTAAGTTCTGAAAAATCTTACCTAGAGTTAAGTTTAGTGCAGGCACAGCCAGAGACGGGGGGTGGGAAGCATTAAACACAAAGGACTAAAGCATTAAACACACCACTTAAAATGGCCTAAAACCTCTTGCGATGATATTTATGATATTTTGCCTTATATCTGCTGAGTGAGGACAGTTGTTTCTCTCTTTTTTATAAATAAGCAAGTGTAGGCTCCTGGCTGAGGGAGGGAGGGAGGGAGGGGGAGAGGCGGGAGGGGGAGAGAGAGAATTTTCCAAAGCACGAAACACCTTCAAGAAGCATAAGTACATTTAAAGCACCAAGCACTAAACGAAGCACAAAAAGTAATAAGCAATTAATTAACAAATTAAAAAAATAGAGGGAACCCTGCACTAAAAGCACCAAGACCAAAGTAATAAACAACCAATCAATAACAAATAAAAAATAGAAATCCTACCTTTATGTGAAGGGAACCTGTCTCTCTCTCTGTCAGACCCACTCGCTCTCTGGTCGCACTCTCCTCCCCCCCGCCCCCCTCTCTGGTCACACTCTCTTCCCCCCCCCCCCCCCCCTCCCCGGTCGCACTCTTCTCTCTTCCCCCCCCCCCCCCCCCCCCCCCCTCCCCGGTCGCACTCTTCTCTTCCCCCCCCCCCCCCCCCCCCCCCCCTCTGGTCGCACTCTTCTCTCTCCCCCCCCCCCCCCCCCCCCCCCTCTCTCTGGTCGCACTCTTTCCCCCCCCCCCCCCCCCCCCCCCCTCTCTGGTCGCACTCTTTCTCCCCCCCCCCCCTCTCTGGTCGCACTCTTCCCCCCCCCCCCCCCTCTGGTCGCACTCTTTCCCCCCCCCCTCTCTGGTCGCACTCTTTCCCCCCCCCCCCTCTCTGGTCGCACTCTTTCCCCCCCCCCTCTCTGGTCGCACTCTTTCCCCCCCCCCCCCCCCCCCCCCCCCCTCTCTGGTCGCACTCTTTCCCCCCCCCCCCCCCCCCCCTCTCTGGTCGCACTCTTTCCCCCCCCCCCCCCCCCCTCTCTGGTCGCACTCTTTCCCCCCCCCCCCCCCCCCCTCTCTGGTCGCACTCTTTCCCCCCCCCCCTCTCTGGTCGCACTCTTTTTTTTCCCCCCCCCCCTCTCTGGTCGCACTCTTTCCCCCCCCCCCCCTCTCTGGTCGCACTCTTTCTCCCCCCCCTCTCTGGTCGCACTCTTCCCCCCTCTCTGGTCGCACTCTTCCCCCCCTCTCTGGTCGCACTCTTCCCCCCCCTCTCTGGTCGCGCTCTTCCCTTCCCCCCCCTCTCTGGTCGCGCTCTTCCCTTCCCCCCCCTCTCTGGTCGCGCTCTTCCCTTCCCCCCCCTCTCTGGTCGCGCTCTTTCCTTTCCCCCCCTCTCTGGTCGCGCTCTTTCCTTTCCCCCCCTCTCTGGTCGCGCTCTTTTCTTTCCCTCCCCCCCCCCCCCCAGTCAGCTGGAGGGGGAGGGGGGTGAGACGGAACAGGAGGCTCTACGCGGGGGGTCGTAACAGGAGGCTGAGCTACTGCACATGTGCGCACACTCTAGCGCGCATGTGCAGAGGTCCCACCACTGTTTTCAGCGCCAGGACCTGGCTCCGCCCCCAACCCCTTGTGCTGCGTTACGCCTCGGCCGAAGACCTCCTGAGGAGCTCGGAGAATTAGAAGGTACGTTTTCGGCGTCCTTTTTATTCTAGAAAGTTGCGTACCTTATGGAGGTGCGTCGTTTTTACAGGGCGCGTAAACTTTGGCCCAGTATGTAATGGTATTTTTTTTCCCTTTTTGGCCCCCCCCCACCCCAAAAAAAAATCAAAATTGCTAGCCCCTTTCATCCCTGTTGCCAAAATATTTTCTCACCTGCCGACCAGCACACTTATAAACCTGAAGATTTTTAGGTGTTCCGGTGGGGGAACTTCTTTGTGGCAATAGCGAACAGGCTGAAGACGTGCTCGCGGGAATTTACTAATACCATTCTAACGACTGGTTAGCAGGTACCCTTCAATACCTTGGTATGATCAGTCCTCTTGACTTTTTCCCAGTGGAGAAATGCCTGGCTTCAACTTCACTCCATCCAATTAATGCATTCCTAATGGCAGAAACTAGCTATGTCAGAGTTTGCATGCACTACAACATAGTAGTGTGTTGCATATTTTATGTTTGCTTTTTTGAATTCAGTAGATCCTATTGCTTTTTTATCCAATGTTGCGGCGAATCAATTTTATTATTGAAAAGTATTGTGTATTTGTTTACAGAAATTAATACCGAAAGTAGAATTTCTGGATCTCAGTTACAATGAAATAGCAGTAATGGAGAATTTACAGGTAGGAGGGTTACTGAAATGTTGGGTATTGTGTAGAACATGACTTCTTTGCCAAATGCCAAAACTACTAATTACTCCTTACTCCTGAACAAAGTTAACAACCAATATTGTCAGTGGATTGTTTTATTAGCGGTCAATCTGTACTGTTTAGTAGTCAACGACAGGCGATTTCCATTTTGATGAAGGCTTCTGAAAAGAAGTGCAGCAACAACTTGTATTTTTACAACACCTTTTTAATGTAGAAAGTCTTCCCAAGTGCTTCACATTGGTGCAAGGAACAAGCCAAAGAAGGCGATAAACTGAATGGGTAACCAAAAGCTTGGAAAAAGAGTTTGATTTTAAGGGCAACCTTACAGGAAGAACAGGGAGGTGGAGAGATGGAGCGGTTTCTGGAAGGAATAGGGGCCATAGGGGAATTTAAGAACGAGGGTAAGAATATTAAATGTGAGGAACTGAGGACTGGGAGCTAATGTCGACTCTTGAGAGATGGTATAGGCAGCAGAATTTTGGATGAACTGAAGTTTGAGGGTGGCAAGCAAGTGCTTAGCAGAAAACCAAAGATCATTCCGCATGATGGGAATCAATGAGAACAAATCCGAGCTAGCCCAGCATAGACTGAAAAATCCCAGCGGAGCAGCAGAAGCTGAGCACGCAGAAGCAAACCAGGTAGTAGAATGAAGTCATTTCATGAGCACAGTGCATCTCTGCTTCTTGGATCATTGCGTTTTTAGTGCAGTGGATGTTCAGTACGTGGATTTTCAAAAGAATTTTCATAGAGTGCTGCATAGGAAGCTTGTTAAAGCACACTGTTCTGAAGTCAATGCGACGCATGGTTTGGAAGTTTGTTTATGGCCATTTAACTGAGTCGTGGTTAATGGATGTTTTTTGGATTGGGGGTTGTAAATAGTAGTGCCCCGCAGGGGTGGGTGTTGGGATCATTGATTTTCTCAGTATAAAAATGAACTGAATTTGTGTATAGGGGTGCCGTATCAATTGTTTCTGTTGAGAGGACTGTTGGCAATATAGATTGTTAGATTGGGCAGATGTTGGATGAAAGTTAACGCAGAGAAATGTATTTTGGGTGGAAAAATATGTACAGTAAATGGTAAATTTTCAGAGATTTGGGGGTTTAGGTAGTCAAATCTTTAAAAGTGGGAGGGAAAGTTGCTAAAGCTGCTTTTATTTCTTTTAAAATCCCCCCTTCCCCACCCCCAAGATCCACTGAATCATAAGAAAGGCAAGGACTTGCATTTATATAACTCCATTCACAAACTTGTGTGCCAAAGTACAATACAGCCAATGAAGTATGTTTGAAGTGTAGTCACCGTTTTAATATAGGGAAATGCGGCAACCTATTAGTGCACAGCAAGAGCCCACAAGCAGCAATGAGAGATATGAGCAGGAAATATGTTTCAATTATGTTGGTTGAGGCATACATGCTGTTTTCTTTGAATGCCATGGGATTCTTTATGGCCACTTTAGGAGGCAGACAGGGCTTTGGAGATGTATCTGAAGAGTTCCAGGCAAATACACTTTACTGTTAATGGTCCTAATTTTGTAGGCAAGTATTGATGTTGTAAATTAATCACATTGTTGTAGTTAATTAGCTCTTGTGTGATTTCTTTATCTTCCCAGTTACACACTGCTGCAGTTTTAATTTTGTAACGCACTAGAGAGCATTGTTTCTTTACTGTTTATAGAAATCAGATTTGTTTAAATCAAAAGTTTATTAATCACACTGGAAATCTCCTCGTGTTGCCCACAGTAATTCAAAGAATTAAAAAAAATAGTTGTTGTAGTTTTCTTTGCAGTATGAGACAAAATGGTTTGTGGTAGCAAATTATTTTGTAGAAGTGTAGGAGTAATTAAGTGGGCAGAAGGAGTGAGGAATTGTAGGGTTGTGAGTACTTGTAAGGATGTTTGGGGGAAGGAATGACGACTCAGTAATTGAGATGAAGGGAGAGGGTAGTGAGTTGCTGATGGATGGAGGAATGACGGTACTGAGTATTTTATGGCATTTGGGGTAATAAGGACGATGGATAAGTGATCTGAGTTTGATTTTTGACAGGTTAGTTTACAAGGAAAGTAAGTGCCATAATGAGAGAGAAGTGTGACAACAGGAAGCATGTGAGATCAGTTTTGCAATATAACTGGTCACTGTGTCCTTGATATTTTAGCTACTCAAGCTAACTGCAGTGCCACTAAATCCATATGTTTTCTGTATAGTTTAGTAATCCAATCCTCTTGCTTGCTTAATCTCATTCTAATCTTGTTCCTTTGTGGTTTTCTTTGTTTTCAGCATCTGTATAATCTCATTCATTTGGATTTGTCGTACAACAAGCTCACATTATTGCAAGGTGTTCATACAAAACTTGGAAACATCAAAACTTTGAATTTGTCAGGAAACCAATTGGAAAGTCTGTCTGGTCTTAACAAACTTTACTCATTAGTTAACCTGGATCTCAGCAACAATAAAGTATTGCAGGTAATTTTTCATGTTTGCTGGGCACTCTAAGTTTGAAAAAAATGCATAGTTTTGTTAAACACATTGGCCCAAAAATTCCAGTCAGAGGCTTCCTGCGGGCAATTGCCTTCTGACTGTAGATGTTTTACGAATCTACCCGGTGGTCTAGGAGGCACCCTCTTCCCGCACTGCAAAGCGCACTCCTGTCCGGAGGGTTCCCTTGCAGAAGATGCAGTCACGTGTGACTGCTCAGCCAATCAGATAGGTAGTCCACAGGTTCCTATTAATAACACTGAGACTTGTGTATTTAAGAGTTCTCAGTGCTATTAATGGGGGGAAAAAACAAACATACACAAATAAAAAAAATAAAAAAACAGACCTCACATAATTGAAATTAAAGTTAATAAATGCCTTAGACAAAAACAATATACGATTTTTTTAAATGTTTTGTAATTTGGTTTAAAAATAAACTTGCCTTAGTGGGCAGAGTTTTTAACAATACAATGTGTTTATTTTATTTAATTTTATTGTGTTTGTGTGTTTTTAAACACTTGCGCCTGTAAAAGTAGGCTATGCACCTGCTTTTTCAGGTGCAAGATTTTTGAGGACATTTGCTGGGCAAGCTATGCGTAAATCCCACAATCTTGCCCGTGCAATTGTCCTCGCTCCCGATCTGTCTACGATCTGTCATGCTCCAACCGGTTTTCAACGCATGCACATTGCATGCTGAAAACCGGCTTTTCCAATGCCTACCCGGGTCCGTAGAAACTTCGTACGGGCCCGGGGCGTTGGAATTTCCAGGCCAATAAAACACTGGTTAGGTCTCAGCTGGAGTATCGTGTTGAGTTTCGGGCACCACACTTTGGAAAGGATGTCAAAACCTTGGAAAGGGTGCAGAAGAGATTTACTAGTATGGTACCAGGGATGAGGAACTTCAGTTATGTGGAGAGATGAGAATGGCTGGGGTTCTCCTTCGAGCAGAGGTTAAGAGGATCAAAGAGAAAGTTATTATTTAAATAGAGAAAGATTGCAAAGTGCCACGGTGCAGCGGGACCTGGGGGTACTTGTGCATGAAACACAAAAGGATAGTATGCAGGTACAGCAAGTGACCAGGAAGGTCAATGGTATCTTGGCCTTTATTGCAAAGGGGATGGAGTATAAAAGCAGGGAATTCTTACTACAGTTATACAGGGTATTGGTGAGGCCACGCCTGGAATACTGCATGCAGTTTTGGTTTCCATATTTACGAAAGGATATACTTGCTTTGGAGGCAGTTCAGAGAAGGTTCACTAGGTTGATTCCAGAGATGAGGGGGTTGACTTATGAGGAAAGGTTGAGTAGGTTGAGCCTCTACTCATTGGAATTCAGAAGAATGAGGGGTGATCTTATCGAAACGTATAAGATTATGAGGGGGTTTGACAAGGTGGATGCAGAGAGGATGTTTCCACAGATGGGGGAGACTAGAACTAGAGGGCATGATCTTAGAATAAGAGGCTGCCCATTTAAAAGAGATGAGAAATGTTTCCTTCTGGGGGTTGTAAATCTGTGGAATTCGCTGCCTCAGAGCTGTGAAAGCTGGGACATTGAATAAATTTAAGACAGAAATCGACAATTTCTTAAACGATAAGGGGTTATGGGGAGCGGGTGAGAAAGTGGAGCTGAGTCAATGATCAGATCAGCCATGATCTTATTGAATGGCGGAGCAGGCTCGAGGGGCCGTATGGCCTACTCCTGTTCCTATTTCTTATGTTCTTATGATCGAGGTATACAAACTATGACTGGTTTTGATGAGAGTAAATAAGGAGAATCTATTTCCAGTGGCAGAAGGGTCAGTAACCAGAGGACACAGATTTAAGGTGATTGGCAAAAGAGCCAGAAGCGACACGAAGGAAAAATTTTTTTTTTTACACAACAAGTTGTCGTGATCTGCAGTGCACTAACTGAAGGGGTGATGGAAGCGGATTTAATAGTAACATTCAAAAGGGAATTTGATAAATACTGGAAAAGATTTAACAGGGCTATGACGAAAGAGCAGAGCAGTGGGATTAATTGGATAGCTCTACCACAGGCATGATGGGCCGAAGGGGCTCCTGTGCAGTGTCATTCTATGATTTTCTAAATTTATAGCCATGGGATTTTGTCATTCCTAGAATTAAGATAAAAAGCTGATTAAGTCACTGAAATAGGACATTTTCTGAAATTTGTATTCCGTGAGATTTTTAGCACTTTTTCCTGAGATCTTTATTAATAGGAGTAAATGAGAACCCATTAAGTGGTGGTATCAAGAGCAAGGGGATATAGGGGGCAAAACTGCCCCACTTTATAGCACCTCGGGGCACCACCTTTTATTGCCCAACGATGCTGGTGCGGGTGGATGTCAACGCCAGCGTCATGGGTTGCGAAGATGGATCTCGGGGTGTTGATTAAAGAGGAAAGTGCCCTGGGCCCCCATCTTTTTTTTGTCGGCTGACTCTCTGGTCAGCTCGACGATGGCGGCCCCAGCGTGGTCCGTGCTGCCATCGTGCAGCCCGGCTTGCGTGCCAGGCTGCTAGTCTGGTCGCACGCTGCCCTGGTGGCCCAGTGGCGGCCGTGCAGAGTGCGTAGGGCCCCTCCCCCTTCCCCCCCCCCCCCCTTTTAATTGAAGGGGAGAGGTGTTGAACTGGGTCAGCGCTACGTGGAAAATCCGCATAGCATTTGAATTACCGCCCTAGTAGTGCCAGAGATTGCGCTCCGCTTCCTTTGAGGGATGGTAAGCCCAATTCAGTGTAAGGGAGGAGAGAGAGGGGGTTGCTCGTCGATGAGCCGTTCGGGTCTCCGCGCTGGGCCCCGCCACCGTGGAGGAGTTCCTTGTCAGGCCCGAGGTAGGTGGGGTCGGGTATCCGAGGTAAAGGGGAGGGGGGGGGTCGGGGCGGGCGAAGTCGGTTCACCGAGGCAGGGGAAGTCCGGATATCGGAACGTTTCCAGACGACCCCACCACGGATCGCCCCAGTGTCCGGATTCCGGAACATTCTGGATTCCGGAACTCTGGATTTTGGAGGTCGAACCTGTGTGTGTGGTTTTATATATATATATATATAAATATATAAAAACAAAGAAATTTAAGTCTGCCAAACAGAATAAAAATGGCTGCTAACAATTCAGTAAAATAAATAGGGTTGTCTCATAAATGTATGGGTTCAATATATTTCTAATAATCTGCCATTTCTTTCCTTGGTGGCCTTGGGTTTTAGGCTTCTAGTGTACTTGACTTTTACAAATGAGATTTTCATTTATATATTTCATAGATAAATAGTCAGTTTTGACAGATGCCTTGTTGAATTCACAGATAAGGCAGCAAGTTTCATATTGATCACCTGAATTCTCAATGTGACTTAGCTGCTGGAAAGTGTTCTTCTGTGTCATCCTGCTAATCTGTCCACTTCCATTGCCATGCAGTGCTCTATCCAGTAACCCGAGACATCTAGTTAAGGGAAAAACCTTGACCATTTTGAATGTTGAGTCATATTCAGCCCTGCTATGTTCTGCATAGAGAGAGTCTTGGTGCTGTACTGATAAAACTGCTTTCCTATTCAATGACTAAATTTAGCTTTATGTAGCTTTTCTACACTGAATTTGATATTACATCTGTGTGTTGCTTTGTGAGGCCTGATGCTTATAAGCTTGGCTGTCTACAGCAGAAATATGTGATTCTGTAAAATGTACGAGATGTCTTGACATAAGGTAAACCTTTACAGATTGAAGAAATCAAAAACATTGGGAGCCTACCATGCCTGGAGAAGGTCATTCTAAGTAACAACCCCCTGAGCATCATCCCTGATTACAGAACAAAAGTGCTTGCACAGTTTGGGGATCGAGCCTCCGAGGTAACATTGAGATAGTAGCCGTTGTAGGAGTGGAAAATAGAGATGTGATACATTTTCAAATCTACTCTCCATAATTATTTGTGGACTGTCCTATTGACATGTCAATAAAATATTGAATATTTGAAACTTAAGCATTTTATGACCATTTTAAAACCTAAAGTGCATTGATACCTGTAAATATTGGCTTGGGAAAAATGCATTTTTTTTTTAAAGCACATCTAGCACATTTGTGTTATCTTTTAATGAAATTTATCAGAAATCATTTTTGCCACCCATTTGAATTTTGTAGATACTGGAGTTTATATAACCTTGTAGTAATCCTGTGTAAAGCTGATCAATTTTCAGAGACTAAAACTAAGAGTCATAGGATGATATAACTTGGCAGTAGAATTACTACGGCATACCTTCGCCTACGATCAAAAATTGTGCTGGTGCTGTTCACCGAATAATGAAATTTGAGATGTGAGACTTGTATTTTTGAAATGTTGGGTATTAAAACACAAGTATTTATCTTTGTTTTATGAAACTGTACATGATGCTGTAAAGCTGGTCAGGATCTTTCGCACTCCTGGCTACAAGCTTAATTTTTAATTTGAGGGTACAGTTTCTTGGTTTCAGTATTACAATATCTAAAATTAAATTGCTACTTTTGCATCTTCATTAATCTCTCCAAGCCCATGTTACCACGAAATGCTGCCTGAAATCCTTCAAGGGTTTACTTGCTTTTGTGCATCTTGTAGGTCTGTTTGGATAGTACTGTTACAACAGAAAAGGAACTTGATACAGTTGAGGTGCTAAAGGCAATTCAGAAAGCCAAAGAAGCAAAAGATCGAATGAATAATACAGATAAAAAGGTGAGACTGCAGTAATAAAACTTGTTTCTAAGTTCGGCTTTGTAATTAATCCTGCTGGCATTTAATGTTTTGAATGGCCAGTACTGAGATACCATCCACTATAAAGATTAGGATCCTGGCTAGAGGTACTCTGCATTACATCATGAATTTTGCACAGTTATATTGTGACTGGCTTTCCTCCCTGATGGAGTGCATAATCGGTGAGTAATCAGCATGGGACATTTTAGATGGATTTGATATCCTTCAGTTTGCAGTTGCTAAGCAAGAAATCAAATTGTTTTTTATGCCTAATATTGAATTTAGTTATCCATAATCTAAACTGTAATTCTCTAAATAATGGAATTTAGCTTATAAAATGCTTTTGATGGGTGGGAGGGAAATACTTGTTTCAGGATCTGTTAGCACTTTCTTTTCTTTCTTTTCCTGCTGAAATTAGTACTCCGACTCTGCTACATTAAACTTGGCATTGTCTGTTGTCTTAAATAAGTACGTTTTTTTGTTAGATCAGTGAGGAGTCCAGACTCGCTGCTCCAGGGTCAAAACCCAGCTACGCTTCTAACGCTGCTTGTCCTTCCTCTCCTCTGCTACACCATGCTGCCAGCTCCAGCCAAGGTAATCATGTATGTATCGGGCTGCTGGTGTGGGCCATTTTTAGTTCTGATGCTTGCTTGTCTGCATTGCTGTGTGTGTGCACATAAAAGGGACAGACCGCTACCATTTTCTAACTGGTACAAAAAATATTCCAGCTGCAGGTATTGTACCAAACGCTTCTAGGTTCCTTTTAAAGGCTACTTGCATTAATGAATACCCGAAGGGTCTAGATTAGTTTGTGGTGGTCATAATTTATCCCATTTTGTCTAGAAATATTTTGCTAGGCTCTGCTTCCATCTCTCAGCATTCTATTCAGGAGCTTGGTAAATAGGTTCCTTGTGCCTTTAATACCTAAAATGGCTGATGTACCATTTTGAGAAACTTTCCTATCTCTCAAGCAGCTGAACTTGTACTTCTTTTTAAAATGTGCATGGCAAGCAGGTAAATGTGTCTTGTAACTCAGTGCTGTAAATGTAGTTGTGTAAATCAAGTAAGCTAATTTCCCATGCAGCCTACCGTTGTGTGTTACTTTAGTCTTCTAAAACCATCAATATACTGTTAATGTTGACTATTTGGCCTAGGAATGATTTTGGATCATTTTGCGAGCTGAATTTAACTTAATAGTATCTTAGAAGAGGTTAAATCAGCTTTTGAGAATGACGGTAAGATTCGGATGAAGCGTGTGACCAGAATGGTGGTTCTCACATATCACATCATTTTAAGGCGATCAAGTAAATGTTCACACAATATATTGGAATAGCTTTATTCATGAGAGCTCAGCAGGGTGCTCATGGGTTTAATTAACACTTTGGTTAGCCAATCGTGGCTATGGAGAGCTGGGGTATGGTCGCAGATCAAGTCTTTGGCTTCCTGTCTAACTGGATCAAATTGACAATTCTGCAGAGAACGGCTATGGAAGACAGATACAGAACCCTCTGCTAAGGCTGGTATGACTAATTTGTGATTTTCTATCCAGAAAAAATGAAGTTAGAATCATAATTATAGAATTATACAGCACAGAATATGGCCATTTGACCCATCGTGCCTATGCTGGCTCTTTGAAAGAATTATCAATTAGTCCCATTTCCCTGCTCTTCCCCATTAGCCCTGCAACTTTTTCCATTTTTCAGTTGTATATCCAATTCCCTTTTTTTAAAGTTACTATTAACTATGCTTCCACCATCTTTTCAGTCATAACGATTAACTGCATAACAACAATTATCCTCATCCCCCGCCTTTGGTTCTTTTGCCAATTACCATAAATCCGTGTCCTCTGGTTACTGACCCTTCTATCAGTGGAACAGTTGTGCTCTATCTACTCTCAAAACTCATCATTTTGAACCTCTATTAAATTTCCCCTTAACTTTCTCTGCTTTAAAGAGAACAGTCCCAGATCCGCTAGTTTGTCCACTAACTGGAATGGTATAGCTTACTTTATTTTCTGTTATCTGGAGCTTTATGATTCTTTTGGCCGAGGAATGATTCTGTTTGTTATTTATTTTTAAAAAAACACCAGCTCATTGGCTTACAGATGACCATGTCTCACTAAAGTGTTCATCAGTCTACCTAACAACAGATAGAAGAAATGCTTGTGGGGTCACATGTAAAATTACACTCCATGATGGGGCCCAAGTTTCAACTGGATTTGCTCCTATTTTTTTTTTGGAGCAACTAGGTTTTTTTGGAGTATCCTAGAAATTGCAATTCTCCACATTTAGTTTGCTCCAGTTCTAGTGAGTTAGTTTAGTTTTGTTTTAGTACAATTTTTTTTTCAAAAGGGGGCATGTCCAGTCACTTGCACCTGTTTTGCAAGTTTAGATTGCGAAAAGTTACACCAAACTGACTTCAAACGGAGTAAGTGTCCACTTTTGTACGCCATGAAAAACCTTGTGTAGAGTTAAGAAATCAGCGCAGCTAGCCAGAGATTGGGGGGGGGGGGAAGAAGAGAGAGCACTAAACACCTTCACTTTTTTTAAAATAAAGAACCATCAATAATCAATCAATAAATCAATGAATAAAAATTAAATAAAATAATAAATCAATAAATAAGAAAGTAAAAGTTCCTACCTCACCTACCCGTTCGGGAGCACCAGGAGCCCTCCAGCTGCGCACACGCAGCCCATACAGGCAGGCAGCAAGCAGCGGCAGGCCACTCGGCCAGGGATAGGGTCGTGTCGGACAGTCCCAAGGAACACTCGATGGCCTCAGTCAGTGAGAGCAATCGATATCTTCCTTCTTGATGGTCACTTTTGCCGGTTCCTTCTCCCTTTCTTGTTTGCCATCTCCAGGTCCGAGCTCAGGATCTCCTTTTCCTCCGCATAGTCGGTCACCCGCTCCAGGAACCCATTCGGCCAGGGCTAGAGGCGGCGTGCGTGCTTCGTGCCCCTCCCACACAGCCTGCAGCACACGTGCACAGAATCTGGGGGCCAGGAGCTACTGCGCATGCACGCAGACTCCACTGCGCATGCGCGCAGCTGCCGGCAGTCTTTTAGGCACAGGGCTATAGCTCTGCCCCCCCCTCTGTTGCTGCTGCGCTGTGCCGAGACCACACGAGACCTCATGAAAGTCAAGAATAGCAAGGTAGGAAACGGGCGAGCTTTTTATTCCAGAAATTCGCCGGATCTCTGGTGCGCCGTTCTAATCCTCAATTGAAACTTGGGCCCCATATCTGGTTCACGTAATGAAAGCTTTCATTGTCGTGTTATTGCATGACTAGATATTGGGCAATTAAGGTAAACTCATGGATTGTAGGGATGCTGGATCTGCTTACAGGAATGCTGAACACAAAAGAATATCTGATGCAGACCTGAAATTTGTAACTGTTTAAAATTTTGGTTTTAGCAGTCACTACATCCAAGCAATAGTGGAACTGTTCAGTGTATATCTCCAATATACAGCTTCTTAATTGCACTACATATAAGCTGCATTTATTGGGGTGTGTGTGTGTACTCTTCTGACTATCTGAGACACGTTGCATTAGAGAAAGTACTGACTCTTGAATATGTTGTGATTATTTGGGGGCATTTTATGTGCTCTTTAACCTGGAAGAAACAGAATCAAAATACCTTTTTGATGGCTTTCTGATCAATTCAGTTTCAGATTCAGTTCTTCGGCTATACACGTAGTTTATCCTGTATTCCATGTAATACTTGCTATACATTATGACCATGTTTGTGTCTGTCATGCAGTCATTATTTAAGTCTTAACTTCTGATGATTATAACTGAGTTTTAATGTCTTTTCATCCAACAGAAATTTTCTGGTCTAACATTGTTATTTTGAGAAGTGGAGATTGTCACAAACTGGTTTGTTTTTAAAAAAAAACACGTTGGCTTTAATTAGGATAGAATATTTTGATGATTTTCTGGAATACGATGTTTGCATTATCTTGTGCATTTTTCATGATTTAGATACACAATATAAATTGTGAAAATAAATTGATACTTCTATTTATTTTTTAAAAAGCTGAAAATGATGGTTTCTAAGATTTTACAAGACTTTTCCCCACATTGTGCTATTCCTTTCCCCCCGCCCCCCCAATGCCAGACTTCCAGTCAGAGAGAAGGAGTTTGAATCTTACACCTGAATAGCATCTTCTGGATTGGTAAAGTGCTCCCTTCTGATGCGAGGGAAACCTGGCTCCATGCTTCCCAGTTTGATACAATGACTTTCTTAGTAGTTGCTGCTGAGAATTTTGTGATTCCAACTCTGGTGAAGGAAGATTGATGGCAATTTATCCTACTTTAAAAAGTTTTACTCTGCTGGAGTGTGGGGTTCCACAGGTGCAAGCTTCCTCCGGTACATTGCTTCAATGGCCGTTATTTGTGTGTGCCTGAACAGTGAATATTGAAAGGTTATTTATTTGCAGGGGTGTCACAGTTGAGCCTAATTTTTGGTTTGTATCTACAAACGTGCGCCTCAGCAGTGTTCACCAAGATGTTGCTTTTAAAAAGCATTGTTTTGTTCTTGCTGGCCCAGTGGCAGTTGGTAAACTGTAGTAGAAGAAAGGAAGACTTATATTTACAGCTACCATGTAGAGCCATTGGTAGAGTATTCATTCCAGTTTTAAATCAGCAAGGTTAAACCAATGCATTTAATTCATTGCAGGCCCGTAAAGGTTATAGGGCATTACTGTTATTTTTGCATTAGCTAGTAAAACTTAAATATTTGCATTATGTTACCAAATCTTGTGACCAAGCTCATTCATTATATTTTAAGTACCATTTCAGAATGCAATGGCACAGCCAAGAAAAGCCCTCCAGTAATATGATAAAAGGAAACATTTGATGCTTGTTGGCCATGCATCCAATCTGTGATTCCAATGTTGCTATTAATGAATAATTCCAGATTTTCACTCCTATTGCAGAAATAAGTACTAAATCAGCCCTAACCAGCAATCTACATCAAAATGATAGTTTGACTCCTATGACTTCTATAATTACCCAGGGATGCTCTGACACAGCAAATATATGTGAAACCAAGAACAAGGTAATGTTATTGTCCATTTCAAAGTGGCTAACTGATAAAAATTGAAAACTGCTACAATTATTATGTTTTTTTTAATGTAATTGCTTTATGCAGTGGAAATGCATGTCTTCCATCTATTAATTCCCCTGAAATCCCCGCACTTGAAGATAGGCCCAGATTTTACAGGGCCTATGACTACGTGTGCACAGCATACGCCATCTTGAGTGCCCCGCAAGTTCCGGGTTTCCGCATGCATGAAAATCCAGAACTTGCAATCTGTCAAGTTTCTCCTTGACACATCGTACCCATCCTCTACAAATTCACTTTCGCTAGTGCAGAGTTGTGCAATTTGCCTCCGACTGCAATTTCCAGGCTAATATTTTAGCCTTGGAGCGGGTGCAGTGCTGATATACCAGGGTGAAGAGGAGTATTTCCTCGAGTATATAAAGATTAAGGGGTGATATAATTGAGATGTTTAAGACTTGATTGGGTAGAAGGGTAGATGTAAAAAAAACTATTTCCTCTCGTGGCAGAGTCCAGAACAAGGGGGCATATCCTTGAAATTAGAGTTGGGCCATTTAGGGGTGAGGTTGGGAAGTATTTCTTCACACAAGGGTAGTGGAAATCTGGAACACTCCTCTTTTTTCCCCCCCCCCCCTCCCAAAAAAAAAAAGCTTTTAGGCTAGGCCAAATTGAACATTTCAAAAATAAGATTGATAGATATTTGTTATGCAAGGGTATTAAGCGATTTGGGACCAAGGGGGGTAACCATAATCTAATTGAATAATGAACAGGCTCGAGGTGCTGAATGGCCTATGAGTAAAGGCATGTGGGAGTCGCAATTGCCCCCTGCTGAAAATGGGGTGCACGCACCCCGTTTCTGTTGTTTTCACCGCCGTGGTGGATGAGGTGGCCTCTTGATCGAAATTTCGCTCTTCGATTTTTTTTTTCCCCAGCAGTCCGGAAGTTGCTCATAATGGGGGCGGTAGTGCAGCAGTGAGCACACTTGAGGGGTGGGAGTTGGCGGGGGGGGGGGGGGCGCGGGTGTGGAGTGACCGCCTCTGCTGGTTTGGGTGGCGATCAGGAATAATAAGGGGGAAAAGTGGGCGTAGTCTATAGGCCCCCTAACAGTAGCTACACTGTTGGACGGCGTATAAATCAAGAAATAATGGAAGCTTGTAAAAAAGAAACGGCAATAATCATGGCTGATTTTAGCCTTCATATTGATTGGACAAAGCAAATTGGCCAGGGTAGCCTTGAGGAAGAGTTCATAGAGTGTATCCGGGATAGTTTCCTTCGGTCCGTTGTGGAACCAAACAGGGAGCAGGCTATCTTAGATCTGATACTGCGTAATGAGACAGGATTAATAAACTATCTCCAGTAAAGGATCCTCTAGGACTGAATGACTATAGCATGGTTGAATTTCGTACTGTTGGTCTCCGTATTTAAGGAAGGATATACTTGCATTGGAGGCTGTTCAGAGAAGGTTCACTCAGTTGATTCCGGAGATGAGGGGGTTGACTTATGAAGCTGGGTTGAGTAGGTTGGGCCTGTACACGTTGGAGTTCAGAAGAATGAGTGGCCTGGCACCCTTTAATGGGAGCCGCGCCACCATTGTATAAGACCATAGCCTCAATGCACCATCTCAAAAAAGCAGGTTTGGCACCGCCTGGCAGGAGGAAGTTTTTCTCAGCAGAATTTCGTAAATTAAGGTAAAGAAATCCTGGCAGCGGGTCAGTGTCCTATCTTGGTATAGCAATTTTCTGTGCCACTGGTTCATATTTAACTTTTTAAATGGTTATAGTAACTGCACATAAAAATGGCTTCTCTATCTGTCCAACCTGATCAAAACCATTAGTTGTGAGCAATTTTGTTTGTTTTGACTCATTTCAACCCTCCCCTAGTGACCTGCATGTTGTCATATTTCACTCAAACCTTTTGCTTGTTCAAATTGTAGAACTACTGTATAACTACTATGGGCTCAAAATTGGCCAGAAGTTGCTCCGTTTTTTTGGAGCAACTTGATTTTTCTGGGGTACCTTAAAAATCCCCATTTTGCACATTCAATTTGCGCCAGTGTAAGTGAGTTAGTTAGTTGGGATATTTTAGTTTTTTTTTTCAAAAGGGGGCATTACCAGCCACCTACGCCCGTTTTGGCCATTCAGGCCACTTTGGACAGCTAATAGTTACTCCAAACTAACTTAGGCCAGCATATGTGGCCGCACAGAAAACCCTTGCGGAGAGTTAAGAAATCAGTGCAGGTAGGTACATCTGAGACCATTTGGCCAGAGATAGGGGTGGGAAAGGAAGTGGCGAGGGCCTTGCAAAGCACTAAACAAAGCACAACAACATTCAAGAAGAAATAAAAAATAAAACTAAGTCCTCATCATCATCATAGGCAGTCCCTCGGAATCGAGGAAGACTTGCTTCCACTCCTGAAGTGAGTTCTTTGGTGGCTGAACAGTCCAATACGAGAGCCACAGACCTCTCACAGGTGGGACAGATAGTCGTTGAGGGATGGGGTGGGTGGGACTGGTTTGCCACACACACTTCCCGCTGCCTGCGCTTGATTTCTGCATGCTCTCGGCGTTGAGACTCGAGGTGCTTAGCGTCCTCTCGGGTGCACTTTCTCCACTTAGGGCGGTCTTGGGCCAAGGACTCCCAGGTGTCAGTGGGGATGTTGCACTTTATCAGAGAGGCTTTAAGTCCTACCTTCCTATCAAAACTCGGCCCGGGAAGTCAGCGTGCTGGCTGGTGCGGGAGGACACTCGGCCGAGGATAGGTGTGGGATGACGGGGAGAGCACAGGCCGATGACATCCAAGCAGAAAATGACTTCTAAGATAAACTGCCAACCTGCCAAAGGAGACATGGAACCTCTACCTCAACTGGGTATTTCGCCCTCTCGCCTGCGCTCGCCGACTCGCGCGCTCTATTCCAACGAACATAGTTCTAGCCTGGTGTGCGTCGTGAGGCCACTTGGCCTGGGATAGGGATAGGACGCATCGGGTCCCACACTGCAGAGGATCTACTGCGCATGCGCGAAACCTCCAGTGCGCATGCGCAGAGCTGCCGGCACTGTTTTTTGCACAGGGCCTAGCTCCTAATCGACAGACCACGCTATGGGAGAGGCCACAGAGTGGCCAGAATCCGGAAACATCTTTTCGGCGCCGTTTTCAGCCCACAAAGTTGGCGCATCTCTAGTGAGTGCGCCGAAAAAAACGGGTGAGCCAACTTTGAGCCCTATATGTGGGTTTTGACAATCTAAAGTATGGCACAACACACATTTCACCAAAGTGCAGCTTTGCTGTGGAGTGACATGTATTACATCTTTAGCCTTGGGCTATGGCTATATAGGAACTACATCAGTTACTCTAGGAATTGAAAAGATTTAAAATTAGAGCCATAGAATTTCACAGTCCAAAGCAGGACATTTAGCCAATTGTGCCACTGCAGGCTCTCTGGAAGAACTAACCACCTCCATTTCCCTTCCCTTCTTCCCACACCTGTTTACATATTTATCCTTTTTCCTTCTAAAATCTGTTCTCCCGACTGTTTCTGGTGAGGCATTCCATATCCGAACAACCCTTTGTATTTTAAAAAAAGCTCTTAGCTTTCCCTTTGTTCATTTGCTGCTGATTTTCCAATTATTGCCCTTTAGTTGCGGTTTGCTACATAAGAAATAGGAGCAGGAGTAGGCCACCTGGCCCCTCGAGCCTGCTCCGCCATTTAATAAGATCATGGCTGATCTGATCATGGACTGGATAGTTGAAAAAGTTTCCCCCTGTTTACCTCATCAAAGCCTTGCATAATTTTGAATACCTGTCAGATGATCCCTTGGCCTTCTCTGCTCTAATGAAAAGAGCCCAGTTTCTCAACTCCCTCATAACTTAAAAACCTCATCCCTGGTTTCATCTTGGTGTTCTTTTCTGCACCCGCTCCATAATAACATCTTTCCTAAAGTAGTGTGCCCAGAACTGGACACAGTATTCTGACAGGAGCCTAAATCAGTGATTTGTATCAATTTAGCATGTTCTCTTTGCTTTTGTCTTCAATTGTATTTTATAACCAACTTTGTAGTCAGGTTGGCCCGTTCCCTTTAATTAGCCTCCTTTCCAGCACCTTTATCAAAATTGGCAGTAGTAAGTGTTGGAATCATGTGACCAAAGGAGTGATTGGCTTGGAGAGCACACTATTGCAGTACAGCCCACATCACTGGAGTATATCAGCCCATGTCTGCACTTTCTACATGTCCCACGTGGGGAGAGAATTTGAGCGCAAATTGATTAGCGAACCTCTCGCACACTTGCTTGGCTCAAGTCAATAGAGAATGCATGGGAGGAGGTGAAAAAAGCAGGGAGAGATGGTTGAGGGAAACAGTAAATGCAATGAGTTTAACTTTTTTTTTAAAGTAATTTGAATCCATATTTTAAAATCAGATTTGATTTTCAGCTGTTTGAATTTTGATTTAAGGTTAAAAATCAGGAGATAAAATCTGTGAAGGAATCACTTGAGGAACATAATGACTACCCACATACAAGGTATGGCATTTCTTTGCTGCTGTAAGTATCAGTATATTGTGGGGGATAGAAGTGATTTAGTTCCTATATCTCGTAAAAGTGGGTAAATTATTTTGTTTGAAATTTTAACTTTAGAAGTTTTCACATTTCTTTTACACACTTGACCAGACAAACAACCTCTTTCCAGGCCAGTATATGTGCTTTTCTGGCCTCTGCTTGATTCTGTCCTTTGCCTGCAATGATGGGCTGAGATGGGCAATTTTAGTCATGTAGGAATCTCATGCTAACTGATGTACTGACAGGCTGCTCATATTCTTCTTTTACATACATATTAACAAGAGTTGTGCTGCAGGTACATGTGTAACTGTACCATACCTTTCTTAGTAATACAGTTGACTTACTTTGGACTGCTTGCGCAAAAGTATAGATTTTGGGTATATTTATCAACACAATGTTAGTGTTCTTTTAAAAGAACAGGATTGAATCCAGTGTTCAGAGTAAGGCTAGCATGACAAAATATTGTGAAGTCCATTATACAATATGAGCAATATACAATCGAGCTACTGAAGAACCTTTGCATCATTGCCATATATTATCCAGGTCTAATGCATCCTTTGCATTTAATTACTACTTGCAGTAGTCTGAGGTAAATATTGAATTGTGCTCTTAAAATGTATGCTTTATTTCTATATTTTTTCCCCGTGTACAGCATTTGTGTAGTTTTCACTGACTCAGATTTAAACCTTTTGTCTTCCCCCCCCCCCCCCCCAAAAAGGTTTGGTCCTGCAAATGCAATTGCCCAAGCTGATGAGCCGGACTCATTACACAATCCTACAATGACACTTGTGCTGCCTTTCTCCTGTGTGTCGTACACTGCCAGCAATCATGACTTTGCTGCATATTTGTCTGGAATGATTAACCAAGCTGCATTGAAACTACATACCACTGAGACCTTGATTGACTGCCAAGGGAACCCTGTTGACCATCCTGAGGTTTTCAATAATGAAGCTGGATATTTTGAAATGGGACTAGATCAAGGTGACACTATTTTGGGATGTAGTTCAAACATTGATCTTGCTCGTATTTCTGCAAATGTACAAGCTGAGACCAGTAGGGTATTGAAGGTACTGTGGACTCTTTGTATTCAGGTGAATAAAGGACTAAGATTGTTTGCATCTTGCATTGTGTTGACCGACACTGTTGTAGGTGTATTTCAGATTCCTCAACATGAAATCTTGGGGAATATGCAAAGTGTTATTTCTCAGATGCTGCTGGTACTCTATTTTCCCTATTCTGAAATTTTGAAAGTGGACTTTGAAGTGCCAGAAATGTGTCTTTCAATGAAGATGAAAACCCACGGTTGTTTCTTCTTTATCTCCGATTCCCAGAATCTCAAAGATTTCTACTCGTGTTTAAAGACTGTTCTGCATAAACAGTCTGAATCTGTTTCAAGTTTGCCTAGGGTTGATTATGAAGGGCTACTTATGAAAGACTTCATCCTTCAGCTTTTGCAGTATCAGCAGCTCCCACTAAATGACACTGAAATTAAAGGTAGTTTTGCTGCATATGTTCTACTCCAAGATAATCTCACACCTCGGGATCAGTTAGAAGTGTTAAATCCTTCTGTTCTACATACTGAAGTGGTCAGTGGCACACAGTCAAAATCCAAGAACTCTCCATATTCTGAAATTTGTTCGGTAATTCTTCCTGGGAGAGAAGAGAATTCCAAACCTGTCTACATACCTTGTCTGCTGTTTTTGACAGCCCAGTACCTTCATTTTGTGAGGGTGGATTTCTGTATAGCAGCAAAAAGGTGTCCTGATCCTGAAGTGGAGGATGCAAGAAATCCATTTAAGTTGAACCGAATTCCACTGGCCACATTGCTTTTAAATCCAAAGCAAGGATCCCAGACTGTTGATACAGTTGCATTTTGGGATGGCCATGTACTTGAATTCTTGATTGGATACCAACTTGCAACAGCAATTTTTGTGTTGCCTCATGACAAGTTCCACTTTCTACGACTGTTCAATCAACTAAGAGCAAGCCTTCAAGGTGTCCGATCGATTGTAGTGCACAGAAGGTCTCCAGATCACAGCTGCTTGGCAAAATATTCCACGGATACCATCGGTCACTCTCCAGAAACTGAAAGGTAATAACAACAGGACAATACATGGTTGGTAGTCTAATCCCAAGGTGTATTTCATAAGGGACATGATCTAAAGTAAGTGTGTTCGAAAGAAACCATCTCTCTCCCGCCCCTGTAGCCATGCATTTATTTGCAGATAGGAAGGCAGCATTGGCTGTCCTGTGGATCTCTTGACTGCTATTGATGCAGTTGTATGATTGGTAACTGAGTTGTGGACAGGGTCATTCTGCTGTAGGAATGGAATGCCTCACTTTCTGCCTGGCACTCAGTCTATCGGCCTTGATGAGGACCGACTAAACCCAGTAACCCTGAGTTTTGATATCAGTGCCTTAAGCTTCAAACTGTGTACGATTAGTTGCCTGTATAAAATTCAGTGCATACATTGTATTTGCATACAGGACTTTACTCTGAATTAGGGATGAAACTTTCACAAATGTATGCGACGTTTTGCCGAGTGTTAAAGTAGCAAGTGGAACTTACACCAGAATGATCTGTATCTGGTTGTTCTACCAATTGATGAGTGGAACCTATTATATAGAGGCTTCTGCAGTCCTATGTGGTTGATGCCTGTAATCTGACAAAATTGACATTGCACATCTGTCCATGGTGAACCCAAGTCAGTGTTGCACTTTTATTCAGGGAACTAATATAATGTGTAACACACAATGCAGCCATTTCTTAAAAATAGCACCAGTAGAGAGTACTGTAAGCATAAAGTTTAATCCTTGCACTGCTTGTACTTATATACAGTATTGAAATTCCATCTTGATGACATGTTGGTTTTCATGTTTTTTTTTTATTTTTGCCCAATATTTGTAACGTAATAAAAGGTACAAGATGAAATTGGGTCTTCCGGAAAATTGTTTCTGAAAACTTTACCTGACTCTGTACCCATGGGATAACTAGAAAGTTTGTATTTTTATTTAGAATTGTAAAGTATTATAACACAGATATGGGCCATTTAGCCCATCAAGTCTATACCATGTTTTTCCCCTCCACGTAAGCCACCAAGTCTGATCCCACTCCTCACTCATGTTTTAAAAAAACTAATTATAGGATGTTTTAGTTACTGCGTCAACAACAGATTGTGTAAAGACATTTTTCCTAACCTCCACATAAATACTTATGATTTATCTTAAATCTGCGCCCACTTGTTACCATCTTGCCAATCAGTGGAAACACTCTTAACACATACCCCATGTAACATAGTCCTTTATAATCTTGATCTTTGGTTACCACGTAACCTCCTCAGCTCACATTTGGGGTGGTGGGGAGACGGCGGGGAGAGAGAAAAGGCCAAACTTAAATCCGTGTGCATATTAACCTCCTTATCCTTGGTAAGACTTGAGGAATCAATGCTGTGCCTTTTCCATTGCTTTTCTATCCTATCTATAAGGGAATACCCAAGACTCTACAGTATATTCCATGTTTGAATTGCCTCCTTGCTTTTGTATTCTAGATAGAATTCTGTCTAAACTCTAGAAGGATCTTACTGAAAAATCCATTTGTGAAAGAATGGTAACAGTTACGTCTGTCACTATAAAAATTAACTAAATAGCAAATTCATGGCAGCAAGTAGTTATAGAATACCAAAGTATTTGGCTAATTAGTGTTCCATTGCACATGGATTGTAAAAGTTTTATTTAAAAAATGCTTTTCCATTATTTTCTGTTTCCTCAGTTTTTATTGAGTTCGTCCCATTGTTCTGGAGCATATACTGTATTACTTTTAAGTTGCCATGTTTTGTGGTTTTTTTTTATAGCAACCAGCCAAAACTCAGATCGGAGCTGAGTCTTTCTCTGCTGTATCCTTCAGAGGCACTGCTGCAGAAACTAACTGAAGAAAACCAGTGTCCTTTTTATCTTTCTGCCTCCCCATCTCTCTGGCACCTGGCAGGTTTGAAAGGAAGAGCTATTGTGGAATATTTTCACAACAATGTGGCTGAGGTAATCCTTATACATGGTGGGTGTATATATTTGTGTTGCTTCCTCTTTGCTAAAGCCACCAGAGACGTTACCAGTTAGACTGAACATAACAATGATGGCAGACCTCTGGGACAGCTGTGTTGATCTTGATGGCCTGGTGTTCCTTTCTTGTCGGACAAGGTTATGGCCACACGGGAATAATTCCAGGCATTAGACTTTTCACCAGTTCAGCCATTTGGGGATTAGCCATAACACTTATTTTCCATTTGATTGTATGTATGATTGAGAACTGCCTAACCCATATCTCACAGATTTGGCATCATTGTAATACAGTATTAGAAATTATTTCAGATATTTATTATGCATCATGAAATTACACCTGTCATTTAAATTTCTGGCTGTCAAATGGATGTGCTGGGAATTGTTTATTCTGCATTCTTGTCTGTCTATAGTAAATTTTCAGTTCTATAATCATGGAACCATTTATCCAACTCATTAAATTTAATGCATGAATTGCTTTTGTCAAATTCGTGGTCACATTTTTAAATGCATGAGTCCACATTGCTTGCTGATAAACTCATGTTTTATACCATTTTCTTTTGATTTAAATGGTCTTCCTCAATGATTCGGCTTGTCAAATTTCCATTCTACTCTAAGTGACTTCGTATTATCAGATTCTGATCAACTAGAAATTAATTGAGAAGTGTGTGTGGAGTTGATGTTTTGCACACTAATCAATTTGTCGAATATTTATATTTCATCAATGAATATTGCTAGGCCTGCATTGAGAAACTTTTTTTTTAAATGTACTTTGCATTTGTTCTATTCTTGCACAGCATAACTATTTACATGACTTCAAAAACCTTTGATTTTTATTTTTACTTGGGGTATTTTTTATAACTGTTCATTTTTGAAATTTAATTCAATTATCCAACCAGCAATCCCCATATATGGTGGGTCACTTGATATTAAATAGTAATTCTGTACGTTTATTTCAGTCTGCAGAAGATTAAATCTGGAATACTTGTATAGTTGATGATTTCCATTTTTAAATTGCTATGCAACAAGTCTGTTCTCTGAAAGGGTCACTTTTCAAAACTGAATTGCTAATTGATGGCTAAAGCAAAATTGGGTGTGCATTTTATTTTCACCCTTTTTAGGTGCTTTCTTTTTTCTTTATCCTCTCTGTTGCACTAACATTCTTCATTTGTACTTTTGCAGGTTGAGAATGAGGAGCTACGGCATCTAACTTGGTCTTCAGTCATATTTTACAAATGTTCTGAGCTTGAAGTGACTGCATGCATAATGCTCTCTACCAAAGCTTTGTATTTTGTGTTGGATGATGCCATTGTTCAGCTTGCTGATCAAACTGGTAGGAATAATTGATTCGTGTCTGCTTAAATTTGCATTTGTGTAGAGGCAATTATATTAACTTCAATTTCTATGTTTTGCAAGTACTGTTTGCATTGTTTAGTATTTGGAACATTGTGATATAGTTAAAATCTTATGTAAGGAACACTTAAGTAAAAGGATAGTCAAAGAAAAAGGATGAGATTACTAGATGCTCTTCATCTGGAATGCACTGCCTGAAAGGATACTGGAAGCAGATTCAATAGTAACTTTTAGAAGGGAATTGGATATATACTTGAAACAGAAAAATTTGCAGGGCTATTGGGAAGCAGTGGGAGTACTGGGTTGCTCTTTCAAAGAACTGACACAGACACGATGGGCCGAATGGCCGCCTCTGCTGTATGATTCTAAGATCTCTGTCTTGTGGCTGGGATTGAGAGAATCTATGGAAGTATATAGCATAAGTACCTCCCCTCTGTTTTTAACAGAGGACGGTGAAAATGGTACCGGAGAAAGGTATGGAAGAGCAGCTCAAGCAATAAATGTGTAGAAATTTGTATGGGCCTGTTTTCACAGGCAGCTTGTCCATTTTAGTTTGCTTGTTTCACCAACTGCGGCCCAAACATAAGTCCCAGGACCGGGTGGGGGAAGTGATTGGGATAGTACAAAGTCTGGGGAGCATGCGTGCCCCTCCACAGGAATGGTTTTAAAAAATAAATAAATAAATATATATAATATATATACTATATATATATATATATATATTATATATATATTATATAATATATATATATATTATATAATTATAAAATATATATATATAGTATATATATTATATATAATTATATATATTTGAAACACACAATCATTTTTTTTTAAGCATCCGCTGCTTAGTCTGCAGCGGTAGCTGAAGAATCCTGAGCAGAACAGGTCCGCTAATCCCTAAGCAATTTCTGCTAAGGAGCCTAAAACAGGCAATAGGCACCTCACTTGTAAGCAGCCTAACATCTGTTTTAGGTGGCTGCCAGGGATTCCTGAAAAAAATGGCACAACCTAATATCGGGTCAGATGTTTTTCAGGTGTTCTCGGGGCGCTGGACGTTGGTCCCCAAAATTGGTCCGCATGCCTGATTTACACCTCGATGACGAGTGAAACAGGTCCAATTTCTACCCCAAATAGTCAAAGGAAACAGTGTAAAAGTTAATGGGAATAAAAAGATGGGGGGGGTGGGGGGGATCACCAGACATTGTGCTTTACGGGTCGAGGTGCTGGTAGTGGTGCCACTGACGATAATTATCCAACAATTTTTGGAAACTGGAATTGTGCCAAAGTATTGGATGATAGCAAATGTTACCTTCCTGTTCAAGGTGGGGCTAAACCAAATAAATTGTATGCCAGGTCGTCCTGGTTTTGGTTGAGGGTAGACATTTGGAGTCCATAGTATGGGATTAAATTAGCGAACACTTAGAATGAGTTAATTGAGAGTGTTGGCATGGGCTTATTGGGGACCACAGGAAGGATTTGTAAAGCGCAGTTTATGCTTTTAATAATTGAATTTTTTGAGAGAATTGGTGTAAAAATGGAATATGAAGGGTGTGTGTAGATTTTCAAAGTTTGACGTGCCACGTGAGAGCTTTATGAAAATTAAGGCACACGGTGTTAAAGGGAATGTAGCTACTTGGATGGCGAGCTGGCTAGGAGACAAAAATGCAAAATGGTAAATAAATGCACCAAATGGCAGGATGTGAGGATTAGTGTGTCCCAGCAATCTGCTGGGTCCTTTTTTGAGGAATGCTGATAGGCAAATTGTGAGAGAATAGAGGAGCTAGAAGGAGGACAGGCAGTGGACAGATGGGTGACTGACTTCAGTTCAATGCAGAGAAATGTGAAGCATTTTTGGGGGGTGTGGGGTAGTTAGAACTGTGAGGTGAATGATCTTAATCTAAAATGGCTTGGAGGTTGAGAGATCTAGGGGGTGCAGATACACTGAATTTTGAAGATTGGGTAACAGGCTTAAAATAAAGCAAATTATATCTTGGGGTATTGAATATAAAAACAAAGTGATGTTGAATTTGTACAAGACATGAGTATTGTATGTCATTCTGGGAACCATGTCATGGAAAGAATATTGGATGTGAAATGGGTCCAGTGAAGTTTTGCTATAATTAGTGGTTATTTTTAGAAGTCCTGCAAAATTGGGGCTTTTTCCTCTGCAACAGAGAAAGTTGAGGGAGAATCTAAGGTTTTACAAATTATGAAGGGTTTTAAGAGGATAAATAGTAAGTTGTTTCCACTGGTCAATGAACTGGTAACAAGTGAATAGAAAAACAGAATATTTTTTGAATGGTGAGAAACTTTTAAGTGTTGGTGTTCAGAGAGATTTGGGTGTCCTTGTGCAAGAAACACAAAGCTGGCATGCAGGTATAGCAAGCCATAAGGAAGGAAAATGGCATGTTCTTTATTGCAAGGAGGTTGGAGTATGAGTAAGGAAGTCTTGCTACAAATGTACAGGGCCTTGGTGAGACCACACCTGGTGTACTGTGCACAGTTTTGGTCGCCTTATCTAAGTAAGGATATACTTGCCTTGGAGGCGGTACCACGGAGGTTCACTAGATTGATTCCTGGGATATGAGAGCTGTCTTATAATGAGAGATTGTGTAGAATGGGCCTATACACTCTGGAGTTTAGAAGAATGAGATTTGATCTCATTGAAACATACAAGATTCTGAAGGGGTTTGACAGGGTAGATGCTGAGAGGTTGTTTCCCCTGGCAAGAGTGTCTAGAACTAGGGGGCACAGTCTCAGGATGAGGGGTAGGCCATTTAAGACAGAGATGAGGAGGAATTTCTTCACTCAGAGGATTGTGAATCTTTGGAATTCTCTGTCCCAGAGGGCTGTTGATCCTGAGTCTCTGAGTATATTCAAGGCTGAGCTAGATAGATTTTTGGAGTTTAGGGGAATCAAGAGATATGGTGATCGTGCAGGAAAGTGAAGTTGAGGTCGATGATCAGCCATGATATTGAATGGCGGAGCAGGCTCGAGAGGCCGTATGGCCTACTCCTGCTCCTATTAAGTGAGCATGGATTTGGGATGATTTAGTAGAAGTATGAAGAGAATTTTCTTTCAATGTTAGAATCTGGAATGCTTTACCATTTGAGGCTATTGAGGCAAAGATTATAACCGGATATAGGATTCGAATAAATAGCATCGGTTGAAGAGTGAACATTTCCACAGGCAAAGTGTCCAAATGACCAGTAATTTCTAATTCTGAGCGTTGTTAAACCTCTGAAGTAGGACTTAAATTGTCGGAGTGAGGTCATTTAGATCGTCTAGTTTGCTCAGTTGTATTATGTACTCTTCTTGCCATTAACTGATCCTTTTTCATCTCCTTCTGACTTCAGTTCAAGTAATATTTTATTAAAAATTAATCCTGTTCTGTAATTACAGAGCTGAGTTATTGAAATAGGAAAGAGTTCTTGATAGTAACGGATGGGGGAGACAGAGAAAAAGAATTGTTCAGTATTTAAGAGCTTTAATATTCTTAAGGTTTCTTAATTAAAGCTGTTGAGCACAGTTGATTTTCTCTCCTCTCCTGAAATACCTGCTCCTAGTGGCTATTCTTCATATGAGAGCTATGACTGAGTATTGTGCAGAGTTTTGCTGGGACGGGGGAAAAGAGTAGGGTGCAAGATTAAAACTGAACCCAACACCTGGCATCCATGCACCGGGGGCGGGATAGGAAATAGGAACAGAACTCTGTCGTTTGGCCCTTGGAGCCTGCTCCATCATTTAATAAGATTATGGCTGATCTGATCATTGTCTCAGCTCCACTTCCCTGTCCGCTTTCCATAACCTTTACTCCCTTATCGCTCAAAAATTTGTGTCTCTCCGCCTTAAATATATTCAATGACCCAGCCTCCACAGCTCTCCGGGGCAGAGAATTCCATAGATTTAAAACTCTCTTTGAGAGAAGAAATTCCTCCTCATCTCAGTTTTAAAATGAGGCCCCTTATTCTGAGATTATGTCCCCTAGTTTTAGTTTCCTGAGTGGAAATATCCTCTCTGCAACTACCTTGTCAAGTCCCCTCATTATCTTCTATGTTTCAATAAGATCACTTCTCATTCTTCTGAACTCCAATGAGTATAGGCCCAAACTACTCAACCTATCTTCATGAGACAACCCCTTCATTTCCGGAATCAGCCTAGTGAGCCTTCTCTGAACAGCCTCCAATGCAAGTGTATCCTTCCTTAAATCCGGAGACCAAAACTGTGTACCATACTCTAGGTGTGGCCTCACCAATGCCCTGTACAATAGCAGGACTAATCTGCTTTTATACTCCATCCCCCTTGCAATAAAGACCAACATTCCATTTGCCTTCCTGATTACTTGCTGTACCTGCATGCTAACTTTTTGTGTTTCGTGTACAAGGACCCCCAGGTCTCTCTGTACTGCATCACTTTGCAATTGTTCACCATTTAAATTATAATTTGCGCTTCTACTTTTTTCTGCCAAAGTGGGTAACCTCACATTTTCCCACATTATACTCCATCTGCCCACTCACTTAGCTTGTCTATATCCCTTTGCAGATTTCTTGTGTCCTCCTCACATATTTGCTCTCCCACCCACTTTGTATCATCTGCAAACTTGGCTACATTACACTCGGTCCCTTCATCCAAGTCATTAATATAGATTGTAAATAGTTGAGGCCCCAGCACCGATCCCTGTGGCACCCCACTAGTTACTGTTTGCGAACCAGAACTTGACCCATTCATCCCGATTCTCTGTTCTGTTAGTTAGCCAAACCTCTATCCATACTAATATATTACCCCCAACCCCGTGAACTTTTATCTTTTAACCTTTTATGTGGCACCTTATTGAATGCCTTCTGGAAATCTAAACACATCACATCCACTGGTTCCCCCTTATCCACCCTGCTCGTTACATCCTCAAATAACTCCAGCAAATTTGTCAAACATGATTGTCCTTTCATAAAACCATGTTGACTCTGCTTGATTGAATCATGCTTTTCCAAATTTCCCGCTACTGCTTCCTTAATAATGCACTCCAACATTTCCCAACGAACCAATGGCCAACTGGTCTATAGTTTCCTGCTTTCTGTCTGCCTCCTTTTTTTACATGGGGGCGTTACATTTGCGGTTTTCAAATCCACTGGGACGTCCCCAGAATCCAGGGAATTTTGGTAGATTACAACCAATGCATCCACTATCTCTGCAACCACTTCTTTTAAGACCCTAGGATGAAAGCCATCAGGTCCAGGGGACTTGTCTGCCTTTAGTCCCATTATTTTATCGAGTATTACTTCATTAGTGATAGTGATTGGATTAAGTGACTCCCTCCCTATAGTCCCTTGATTATTCACTATTGGGAAGTTTTTAGTGTCTTCTACCATGAAGACTGATACAAAATATTTGTTCAAAGTCTCTGCCATTCCCCTGTTCCCCATTATTAATTCCCCAGTCTCATCGTCTAAGGGACCAATATTTACCTTAGCCACTCTTTTTTTTTTCTACTTTTTTATGTACCTGTAGAAATTCTTACTATCTCTTTTTATATTTTGTGCTAGTTTGCTTTCATAATCTATCTTCCCTCTTTATTTTTTTTTTTGTCGATTCTTTGCTGGCTTTTAAAAGTTTCTCAATCCTCTGGCCTCCCACTAGTCTTGGCCACTTTGTATGGCCCGGTTTTCAATTTGATACCATCTCTTATTTCCTTAATTAGCCATGAATGGTTATCCCTTCTCATTGGGACATATTTTTTGCGAGTTATGAATTATCTCAAGTATCTGCCACTGCTCATCAGCCGTCTCTCACTTTAATCTATTTTCACAGTCTACTTTAGCCAACTCTGCCTTCATACCTTTGTTTAAGCTGAGGACACTAGTTTGAGATACAACTTTCTCACCCTCCAACTGAATTTGAAATTCAACCATGCTATAGTCATTCATTCCTAGAGGATCCTTTACTAGGAGATCGTTTATTAACCCTGTCTCATTACACAGTACCAGATCTAAGATAGTCTGCTCCCTGATTGGTTCCGCAATGTACTGTTGAAGGAAACTATTCCGGATACACTCTATGAACTCTTCCTCAAGGCTACCCTGGCCAATTTGCTTTGTCCAATCAATATGAAGGTTATTCATACTCATATGGATCTTCCCCCTCCCACTCCAAGTTTCTCTCCAGCCCAGAGGAGATGTCCTTAACCCTGGCACCGGGTAGGCAACACAGCCTTCGGGACTCACGCTCTCGGCTGCACTGTCTCCTACCACTACAACGTTTCTTTTTACTCCCCCCCCCCCCCCCCACTTAAATGGCTCCCTGTACCATGGTGCTGTAGTCAGTTTGCTCATCCTCCCTGCAGTCCCTGCTCTCGTCCACACAGGGAGTAAGAGCCTCAAACCTGTTGGACAAGAGCAAGGGCCGAGGCTCCTCCATCACTCCATCCTGAGTTGGGGGTTATCAATGAGTACAAACATCCGTTTTGTATTTTAAGTAACCTAGGATGGAGATTTTTACTGATAAATGGTGTAAAGGATTAATTACCTTCTGTAATACGTGGGTGCTTCTGCCGTAAATGAATTTTATTTGGGCTCAGTAAATCGTTCAACTGGTTGCACATTCCCCATGTAATCACTTGTGGATTAAATATAATAAAATATTTACAGGCTCAACTTTGACATTTTTTTGTTTTGTTTTCCTTATCCTTTTAATGCAAAACATTAGCTATAAAAGCAATCCTGGATATACATGTATTCTGCAGACTTCACCTGAATGTGGGTTTCTTCATATCTTATCCACTACATAATACTGTTAGTCGTATAAACTAGTACCTCCTTAATGTTGCTCCAGTTTCAATAATTAACTGGAGTAAAAGTTTAAATATTCATTTTCGAACAGTTCTCTGTCGGGAACATGGAGTAAATAACTCTGTGTGTAAAAATAGATATAACTACATTAAGCTCACTAACATCTGATGGCCTGTTTTCATTTTATTAGGATGTTGGAATGAGAGGCTGTCTTCTGACTGTGAACAGACCAGTCTGCTGCTGTCCTTCTGCTTTGTCCTAAAATTAAATGATCTACAGAATGTACACGTGGGCCTTTTCGATCAGTATTTTCGCATCACTGGTGAGTCAACCCTTCAAGTTAGCTCAGTTTTTCAAGCATTTAGAAAATGTCTACTTTTTGTGTTGCTCCTTTTTATAACCGTGCAATAACAGTAAACTTAGTTGTATTTCTTAAAAAATTTGTTGACATTTTAACCATGACCATGGTAAAGCAATGAATTGCTGTCCGAGATGTCAGTATGTTATTTGTTTAATACTGATAAGAACTAGGAGATTTTTTTGCAGCAGAAGAGCAGTCCTTTGTTCAACTGACAACAATACAGAAATTCCTGCAATGCAAATTAATTTCCTTTTGTCTTGCTAATCTTACAGCACAGAAAGAGGCAATTCAGCCCATGTCTGTGCCAGCTCTTTGAAAGAGCTATCAAATTAGTTCCATGTCCCTGCTCTTTCCCCATGTATCAATTTCCCTTTTGAAAGTAACTATTGAATCTGTTTCCACCACCCTACCAGCTAGTGCATTCTAGATCATAACCACTTGCTGGTCTCCTCATCTCATCTCCCCTCTGGTTCTTTTGCCAATTATCTTAAGTCTTTGTGTTCTGATTATCAACCCTCCTGTCGGTGAAAACAGTTTCTTCTTATTTACTCTCAAAACCGGTTGTAATTTTGAACACTACTATTAAATCTCCCATTGACCACCTCTGCTCCAAGGAGAACAATCTCAGCTTCTCTAGTCTCTCCACATAACAGTCCCTCAACCCTGGTACCATTCTAGTAATTCACCTCTGCACCCTCTAAGGCCTTTCTGTGGGCTGGAGAGTGTGATGGTACGGAAGTTGGCTGCCTGTGATATTTTATATCCATTCTTGGTTTAGATTTTTGTAGGGTAGAATGGGTTAATGCACTTTTTATTGTCAAATTATGTTTAGGGATAGTCCTACAAAATTATTCCCCATCAAGCTCAGTCCTCGTGGAGAATTTGTGAATTTTCAAAGATCAGTATTGCAGCAATGTACACAAGTTAATACTTCATAAATGTCATCAAGAATGATGACTTATAGATGTTGGCTAACAAGTTAAGAATTTTTACTGAAAGGCTTCACTATTGGTAAAAAATACTCTTCAAAATGAGGGAAAAATATATTCTTGTTACCTATTTAGGCAAACACTCAATGCAGTTTCCTCCTAGATTTAGCAAATATATACAATATCTTTTATTTTTAAAAAAAAAAAGACTAGTTTTATTTTTAATTAGTGATGCTTCATTAATGTGTTTTTTTTTAAACTTGTGATCTAGGTCCATCTGCTGAACACATAGTTGCTTGCCTGACCAGGGACAGCTTTACCACACATACCTTTGTGCAGCAGTTAATGGCGGTATTATCTTTGTTGGAACGGACGCCTTCACCAGAGCCAGTGGAGCTAGATTTCTATACAGAATTTGGAAAGAAAAGCACAGGTAATGTGGACAGGGCTAAAACATTTTTACAGTAGTTTAATTGAAGTTCTGCAGGGATATCCTCCTGAAACCTGCGATTGTCCTTTGTTTGCTCTCCCTATTTGTGGTTCACATAATGGAAAGCTGCACTTTTATTTTTTCTCATTATTTCTAGTATATGTTAGTGCATGGTGTATAGGAAGAAGAAACCAGTGATGTGCAACTAAAATTTATTGCCGGAAACATTTAATGAAGTGGCCATAGTATTTAACACGCCTGTGCAAGCTAGTTTATGATCATTACAAAAACCTTCAAAACTGCATTCAAATAGTCTGACGCTCTTGATGTAACTTTTCTGACTGCTATATGCTGCCAGTTTCCATGTATTTTCATGGTACTGATAAAGACTGACTATGTAAATAGGATTTAGCACTGAAACCTGAAGATAATTGACTGTTCAATAGTTTGCCACTATTAATACACAATCACCATTATATTTTGGGGGTTAAATGTTTGTAGTTTTTACTTAATATTTACTAACTGGATGGACAGACCATCAACTCTCTCTGCATCTCGTGCACAGAATGGACATTTTATATGTAAATGAGATTATTTTTTCGGGTTCATTCCCACTTATGGCCTCTCCAAGCCACAAATGTCATTTGACTAACCTTCCACCAGTAGCTAGGAAGTGCAGAAGAGTGCTTAATGATGCATTTTTTTTCTCTGCCTTGTCTGTGTGGGGCAGTGCTGGGCTTCTGTTTCTTAATGCAGCACTGATTAGAGATTGAACCTACACTCTGTTTTCACGTGTTGTGCTCCAACTTGCTACGCTTCTACACCACCTTGGCACATCCATTTTTTTAAAATCTTGCTTTGTGCCCACAATACTATTCTTCATATTTAACTCCTCCTATCTTGATAATTCACAACAGCAAAAGTAGCTTAATGAAAACCTCCAGAGCTAAATGATAAGTTAG
This sequence comes from Pristiophorus japonicus, assembly GCF_044704955.1. Taxonomy (NCBI): domain Eukaryota; kingdom Metazoa; phylum Chordata; class Chondrichthyes; family Pristiophoridae; genus Pristiophorus; species Pristiophorus japonicus. Next base: position 49,875,665 of record NC_091988.1, read on the forward strand.
TACTTAATTTTAGGGCCTGGAATAGATGCCTGTTTTTGCTTGTTAGCAATTCCGCCTCCCAATATGGAATATGTTGGTTTGCAATTCAATTCATTCATAAAATATATTAATATGCCAAGGACTATTTTTAACCCATGTGTATCTTTTCTGAACAGGTCAAATGGAAAATTATGAAATTGTCCACTCTAGTAGAGTGAAATTCATTTATCCCAGTGAAGAAGAGGTTGGTGACCTGTCTTTTATAGTAGCGGAGAACATACAGGAACCAAATAATCTCCAGACATCCAACATTCTCTTGTATGTTCTGGCATTTCAAGTAAAGTCTCTGGAGAGCTCTTCACATGCTAGCAAAAGTTCTTTGCAGCCTAAAACCTTAATTTTGACGAGCTATGACATGCTTCTATTTGAAGAAGATTATGTCAGCTATCCATTGCCAGAATTTGCAAAGGAGCCTCCACAGAGGGACAAATACCAATTAACTGATGCCAGGAGGATCCGTGATCTGGATCGTGTGCTCATGGGTTATCAGACCTATCCCCAGGCCATCACGTTTGTGTTTGATGATGTGCAGAACCGTGACCTCCTGAGTAACATGATGCTCGACCATTTTGAACATCCACTTAATGCCTCTTCTGGAAGTAGAAGAAACCACTGCAACACCAGCTGTGAAGTTCAATGGTGTCTCTTTGTAGCCAGTCCTGAAAGTCGTGAGAAGCTGATTGCGTTGCTTGCTAGACAGTGGGAACTGCTTTGCAGTAGAGAATTGCCAGTTGAACTTACAGGCTAACTTGTTGATGCCAAGTATGGCCAATAATAACTTGTACTGATAGTGAAGTTATATTTGTACAGCACTCTTGGGGATTTGTAAATACCATGGGAGTCAGACCAGTTGTTTCTTTGATGGCTAGGGCTTTTAAAGTTTATTTTTTACAAATTCAACATAAATATGTTTAGCTTTACACACATGCATCTTGCTGTGTTGTACAATGTAAATTGTACATAAAGGTCACTATTGCATGTTATGCTTGTAAGTTTTTGAAATATTAAGTGCAATGTTTGTATCTAATGGACAACATTCTTTAGTATGCTGCTATAATTAATTTGCAATAAAGTTGTTGGTCTTCGATCCTTTTTTAAAAAAAAAAATTTGAGGAACTTGGTTTTAATGAGAGTTTTACAATATTTAATAGTTTTTTTTGCTGGATAAAGCTGCATTTTGGTGTACTATTATATAGTACTGTAGAATGGAGAAGATGCAGGTTCAAATTCATCTGTTCCAATCGGTTCTCAGTCCAAGGAGGGAAGATTAGAGGGCAAACCGGGACAGTTGAGTTGATTTTACATGTGCATGTGGTCAGCCAAAGATGGCACTGGCTAACGTATACAAGGGGGCTGTTAGCATGTTGTTAGAGGATATAGCAATTACTTGGCACTTCTGTAAGCAGGGACATAACAATTTCCAAGAACCCAAAATATAATTTTGCAAGTGTATATAAATGAATGTCCAGTAAGTGCTTTATGTGCTGTATTAAATTTGTTTTGTCACTTGTTTGGTGAATTTGAAGAAGCCTTCCTTGGCGAATACAGTGTATTGAATCTATGGGAGTTCATGGTACTAATCTGCCACACAAAAGGTGCCGAGAAGTAGTTGGCTGCTATCCTAAACAGGAAAATCAGATACCAAATCAGGCCAGAATTCCCCCCCCCCCCCTCCCACCTTCTAACTGACTATTCCAGAGAGGCATTAGTCAAGGCCAGGAACAAGCGCCATGCATGCCAGCCCACAGCAGGAATAGAACAGATGAAAATTAGTCCCATAATGTTGGCTGTTTTAAAAGGTAATTTTAAATAAAATACAAAATGATAATTAAACTGTCATAAAATGTTAGTATGGAGGTTCCTAGTCCATTGTGGCATGATTTTAAAACTTGTGATTTGATCCTTTTGTATCATTTTGTCAGTTACACATTGTATAAGCAATTATCTATCTGCGATTATATACAGCACTTTTTAATTACCCCAACCATGTGTATTATGTAAAAAGAACAACATCGTAATCTAATTTGCGGTTTTAGATTGTAGTTTTAAACCATTCATTTGAACCCCCTGGAGAATATCTTGTTCCAATTATCCATTCTTTTAAATTTCAACAGAAGTTGCAGGAAGATTATTGTAACATCACAAATACTTATACAGTTTACAAAATGTTGGAGTTGGTTCAGCAGAGGATGAATCTTCACCGTAACTCCTCATTAAGTAACCATGTGGGGTGTACCACCCGGTGGATATCTTAAGAGTTAATGCTGAAATTTGGCTCACCAAACTGTCTTACATCAACAAGTCCGGATTGTATTCGCATTTACATTACCAACCTCCTCAGAATCCACACAAGCAAGTGAGTGAATTAACTCGAGTTACCAAAGAAGTCAAACAATAAAATCATGAACTAACGATTGTTTTCTGTCCTTGTATTCCAGGATTTAAATTTAAATGGTGAATATGCAGACAATTAGCAGATAATGTTAAGTGGCAAATAATGGAGGTTACAAAGGCAGTTCAGTTACATCAATAGTTATATCTCCGCATTTGAAATTGATATAAAATAAATGCATGAGATTAATTGAGGATTAGACTCCTCAGAACTAACCATATAAGGACATTAGATAGCCAGTCTATTAAATAGATTAAACTCTGTGTATAGTTTCCAGAACTTAAAACAGCCTTGTCTGGATGAGCTGGTTAACTCCATTTTCATTGGGAGGATGATGTTTGTCTTCTGAGACATCAACATGCTGAACTCGAGGTGCTCCCCCTTCTTGGGTAAATTCACTTGCACCTATGGCTGTATCTGGGTTAGCTGGCTTAACTCTCACCTCCCTCGTTCTTGGGGAAACTTGTACATCTTAGTGACATCTAAATCTGCCTGTATCTGGTTGGTATAACTGTACAATCCGAAGAAAACATGTTGTTTATGCACCTACATGCTTTTTTAAATTTTTCTTTCTCACCCTTCCAATCTTTTCCTGTCCAACCAGCCCACAAATACATTAAGTACACATTTCCCATGTACTGTTCAGTACTTTAAAAGAAAATAACTAACACTTACTGAGAGAACAGAAGGCTCGTTATACTGTTCCAAATGTCACACGTCGCTGTTTCACCACCAACTTTTTAAACAAAGTACTATTTATTGTACAATCAAGGTGTATATAAATGATAACCAGCTGCTCTTTGGCAGCTGTCTGCTTTCACACTTCACTGATTTATCTTGGCCAACATTTATCTTTTGCTTCCCTTTATTACACATACAATTCAGGGAAGTTTTAAAGCAAGAAATAACTGATCAGCTGTTCATTAAATGTTGAACAATTCATCTGATACAAAAACCAGTTCAGAATTAAACGAGCTTTACAAATATTGGGTGAAGTTAAAACATTTAAATGATTGGCACACATTAACCAGTGATGGGTCTCTGGTAGAATCTGGAAATAAACTCACGAATAAAATAAACTAAATAAGTAGTAAGTCAAACAATCTACATTTTAAATGGCTACTAATATTTTTAAAATATTAAAAACTGGCTACTGACCAACTCTTGGTCTATTACAATTTTGAAGCCCCACTATTTATATAAGAACATATACAATTTAACTTTAAAGATAACAGGTACAGAATATGACTACAGGTCACACTATGCAATATAGGGGAACAACTGAACCACCTTAGACTCTCCCGAGGAAAAATTATGACTTAAGTCTATGGTACAGTCACCAATCTTCTTTGAATGTCCCTACTGCAGGATCAGATTAGTTACCCTTTGAGAAGTGCTGTAGCCGACCCCCACCAAAATGTAAAAAGATTGGCGTTTCTAAACTTAATTCCACTCACATATAAATGTATAGATCTTTTTTAATATACTATGTTATATTGAAGCTTTCTGCGGAGTTTGTTGAACAAATGTGCATGTTTTTGAAAATTGAAAGCTCGCTCTTGTAAACGGCTAAATTACCTGTGCAATGCAAATAGTATTGGCCTTGTCTAGTCTATAAGTCCTTAGAGTTGGACGGGGTTAATAAATTGCACAGGAGAATTAATGGGACTGAATCTATCATTTAGCACTAAAGAAAATAAGCACAAATGTTGCTTTGCCAACAGTAATTCTACTGGTCATAAATGGACATCCAATTTATCAAAAAATGGTGGTAGTAATGTGAATCAACGGCAAATTGCAAAGATGTTCTTTGGAGGGGTCATGTGTGAACTTGAATTTCCAGTGCCATCTCAGACCATTGGTCTCTTACTGTAACATTACAAGCATGAATCAAGAAAATGCCTATCAGCCAGCATCTAAAAAGAGATGGGTGACTGTTTTGCATTGACCTTCATCAGCATTCCTATTCTAATGGGCATCCCCACTCAACGCATTAATCTACCTCTCTCTTTTTGGTCAGCTGTGCATTTTCTGTACTTTATGTCTCCAGCAGTTATGGCTTTTCAAATTTAACTTTAGAAGTATGCCTGCCTGTTGCCAAGATCTAGGCTGCCTCAACAGAGTGTCTTAAATACTTTAGTGCCAGTTTTGAACTATTTATATATCCATAATCATGCTGATATACAGTTAGTGTAGATAGCTGTAGCAATTGTCAAATGACTAACATTCATCATTTATTTGCTTGATGAAGCATTTATAATTGTTTCCTCCTATTTTTACCACCTAATTTGGCTTTCAGCCATCTTTGTTGTTTCCTTGTGCTGTTCAGCTGAGCTGGGCTTCCACTGTTGAAGATCTCTCCCTGTTGCTTGATGTTTGTGGGGACTAACTGTTGTGCAAAGTCACTTTGTTTAATTCCTGGTATGCCAATCACTCCAGTTTCTGCATCCCAAACAAACCCAGTCACTCGAATGAGGTACTTGTAGCTGGTGTACGACCATCCTGGGCAATGAACATCAGGTTTATTTGTTCTTACTATTGTGTAGTTGCAATCAACACGGGCCCTTTCACATCCAATTGGCCAGGCTGAAGGCCTTAATGGTCTGTAGTGAACAACAGATTAGCAAATTATCACAGGAGGAATTTGCAAATTACATATTTAAACCTTGAGAACTGATTGTAATTTTAAACTCTTGTTTAAATGGCACTTAACCACACCCACCCACCCCCCTTTTTAAAAGTCTGGCATTAATTTTTTTTTTAAGTTGAGAAATACATCAATTTATTGATTGATCAGCGTATATTGATCAATTCATAAAATATCTTGATTGAGGTGTTGTGTAAATTGACTGGTTTCAAACTGATGCAACTCAATAATAGTGATGAGTTTTGAATTTTTTAAATAGAATTTGTATTGCTAGAGAGAGAATTCAATTCCAAACTTGAGCTAGCTAACTATTCTGTGCTCTGACCCCACAGTCCATCAATGAGGAGCTTTGCTATTGCAAGAGAAGGGAAAGTATGCATGGCAGTACTCGATGCACGTCTTGTTCGTCTGTTCATCTAATTTCCGTGTACGTCTTGTTCGTCTGTTCATCTAATTTCCGTGTACGCTTTTATATTCTTCCTTTTAAATTCAATTTTAACTGATTATACAATATATGCAAACGGAGGATTTGGATATCAATTGTTTGAAGAATAAAGCATTAAAAATCAGTGTGATTAAAGCTGTGCTAGAAGGTGGTGTAATGTGTTTGTGTCTGTTGAACAGACTAATGGATGATGGGACATTAAAGTGCAGACACGCCAGGATTAAGAAATGACAAAGAAAGCAATAAAGAAAGGAAAGATAGATTACGAAAGTAAACTTGCGCAAAACATAAAAACAGATAGTAAAAGCTTTTACCGATATATAAAACGGTAAAGATTGACTAAAGTAAATATTGATCCCTTAGAAGATGAGAAGGGGGATTTAATAATGGGAAATGTGGAAATGGCTGAGACTTTAAACAATTATTTTGCTTCGGTCTTCACAGTGGAAGACACAAAAACCATGCCAAAAATTGCTGGTCATGGGAATGTGGGAAGGGAGGACCTTGAGACTATCACTAGGGGGGTAGTGCTGGACAGGCTAATGGATCTCAAGGTAGACAAGTCCCCTGGTCCTGATGAAATGCATCCCAGGGTATTAAGAGATGGCGGAAGTTATAGCAGATGCATTTGTTATAATCTACCAAAATTCTCTGGACTCTGGCGAGGTACCAGTGGATTGGAAAGCAGCTAATGTAACGCCTCTGTTTTTAAAAAAAAAAAGGGGGGTTTAGACAAAAGACAGGTAACTATAGGCTGGTTAGTTTAACATCTGTAGTGGGGAAAATGCTTGAAGCTATCATTTAAGGAAGAAATAGCAGGACATCTAGATAGGAATAGTGCAATCAAGCAGACGCAACATGGATTCATGAAAGGGAAATCATGTTCAACTAATTTACTGGAATTCTTTGAGGATATAACGAGCATGGTGGATAGAGGTGTACCGATGGATGTGGTGTATTTAGATTTCCAAAAGGCATTTGATAAGGTGCCACACAAAAGGTTACTGCAGAAGATAAAGGTACACGGAGTCAGAGGAAATGTATTAGCCAGCCAATTCTCGATCCATGCAAACAGAAAGCAGAGAGTCGGGATAAATGGGTCCTTTTCGGGTTGGAAATCGGTGGTTAGTGGTGTGACACAGGGATCGGTGCTGGGACCACAACTGTTTACAATATACATAGATGACCTGGAAGAGGGGACAGAGTGTATTGTAACAAAATTTGCAGATGACACAAAGATTAGTGGGAAAGCGGGTTGTGTAGAGGACACAGAGAGGCTGCAAAGAGATTTAGCTAGGTTAAGCGAATGGGCAAAGGTTTGGCAGATGGAATATAATGTCGGAAAATGTGAGGTCATCCACCTTTGGGGGGGGGGGGGGAAACAGTAAAAGGGAATATTATTTGAATGGGGAAAAATTACAACATGCTGCGGTGCAGAGGGACCTGGGGGTCCTTGTGCATGAATCCCAAAAAGTTAGTTTGCAGGTGCAGCAGGTAATCAGGAAGGCGAATGGAATGTTGGCCTTCATTGCGAGAGGGATGGAGTACAAAATCAGGGAGGTCCTGCTGCAACTGTACAGGGTATTGGTGAGGCCGCACCTGGAGTACTGCGTGCAATTTTGGTCACCTTACTTAAGGAAGGATATACTGGCTTTGGATGGGGTACAGAGACGATTCACTAGGCTGATTCCGGAGATGAGGGGGTTACCTTATAATGATGGATTGAGTAGACTGGGTCTTTACTCGTTGGAGTTCAGAAGGATGAGGGGTGATCTTATAGAAACATTTAAAATAATGAAAGGAATAGACAAGATAGAGGCAGAGAGGTTGTTTCCACTGGTCGGGGAGACTAGAACTAGGGGGCACAGCCTCAAAATACGGGGGGAGCCAATTTAAAACCGAGTTGAGAAGGAATTTTTTCTCCCAGAGGGTTGTGAATCTGTGGAATTCTCTGCCCAAGGAAGCAGTTGAGGCTAGCTCATTGAATGTATTCAAGTCACAGATAGATAGATTTTTAACCAATAAGGGAATTCAGGGTTATGGGGAGCGGGCGGGTAAGTGGAGCTGAGTCCATGGCCAGATCAGCCATGATCTTGTTGAATGGCAGAGCAGGCTCGAGGGGCTAGATGGCCTACTCCTGTTCCTAATTCTTATGTTCTTCTGATTAGGTAGCACACAACACTTATTTAGGGAAGAGGAATGTGAATGCAAGAGCACAGCCATGACTTCCTCATATGATTAATAATCTTAGCCAGATTGTGAAGAGGGGAAGGTGGACCTGTCAGCTGTGGCCCGATTACTAGTTCGTTACAGAATGGCAGCCATGAAGGCCATGGTCCAATTTTGAAGCCCAACTTTAGGGTTGGGAATGATAATCATGTGAAAGATCTGAAAAAGGACAGGCAAAGTGAAAAAACATTGTGGGGGAAGGAAGTATGTGATCAAATTTTAAAGCTGAACAGTAGTCCAGATTAACTACCAAGGAGTGCATGGCCATGGGCAAAGACTTATTTGGTGTGCTAAATGTAGTTGGCCTTTATTACAAGAGGATTTGAGTATAAGAGTAAAGACGTCTTACTGCAATTATATAGGGTCATGGTGAGACCATACATGGAGTACTTTGTACAGTTTTGGTCTCCTTACCTGAGGGAGGATATACTTGCCATAGAGCGAGTGCAACAAAGGTTCACCAGACTGATTCCTGGGATGGGGGGGATTGTCCTACGAGGAGTGATTGAGTCGACTAGGCCTATATTCTCTACAGTTTAGAAGAATGAAAGGTGATCTCATTGAAACATACAAAATTCTTGACAAAAGGGCTTGATAGGGTCGATGCAGTGATGATGTTTCCTCTGATTGGGGAGTCTAGAACCAGGGGTCACTGTCTCTGAATAAGGGTTTGACTGAGATGAGGAGAAATTTCTTCACTTAAAGAATCTTTGGAATTCTCTACCCCAGAGGGCTGTGGATGCTGAGTCGTTGAGTATATTCAAGACTGAGATCGATAGATTTTTGGATATTAAGGAATATGGGGATAGTGCAGGAAAATGGAATTGATGTAGATAATCAGCCATAATATTGAATGGCAGAGCAGACGTAAGGGGCCGAATGGCATGCTCCTGCTCTTATTTCTTATGTTTTTAGTTTTGCTCTATTATCCCAACCTACTCCAGGCTTACACCCCACGCCACACCCTTCAGTTCTAAAACACTGACCTTTTGTGTATTTTCCCCATTCACCCCAGCAGTGGGAGTAGAGTCTTCAGCCAGCTCAGTACCACTCTCTGGAATTCCCTTCCTGAACCAATCTCTGCATTGCCATTTTTAAGAATGTTCTCGAAACCCACTGTTTTGACTAAGCTTTTGGTCACTTCTAACTCTTGCTTCTAACTATGGCGCATCCAATCATTTAATTGTATTATTTTTCTCTTTCCCCCCTCCCCATAAAAGGGTCTTGTGATATTTTTGACAGGGCATTATATGATTGCAACTTATGAAATTGTAGGTGCATTTTCAAGAGCTAATCTTTGCTCTTAATGCAAATTTGATTTAGCTGAGTTTTACATTTGTACGTAAGTAAAGACTGGTTATGGTCCAAAATAGTGGTTACTCACGTTTCACATTCTTGGAAAAGATCTTTGCCCAGCTGCAAGCAGCGGCAAATTTTACAACCCACGGATGGTGGCTCCTGCCATTGATTCCCCACCAGACTTGGTGAGCAGCGGGCTAGAGAGAACACAGAACTCTGTTAAAATAAGAATTTCACTCAAAATCAAGTCAAATTATGAGAAGTGTATTCAGGTTTACTGTACATTATGTAACTGCATTGAGGATCATTCAGTAATCATCATCATCATCATTGGCACTCCCTCGGATTCAAGGAAGACTTGCTTCCACTCTTAACATGAGTTCTTAGGTGGCTGAACAGTCCAATACGAGAACCACAATCTCTGTCATAGGTGGGACAGATAGTCATTGAGGGAAGGGGTGGGTGGGACTGGTTTGCCGCACGCTCTTTCCGCTGCCTGCGCTTGATTTCCGCATGTTCTCAGCCACGAAACTTGAGGAGCTCAGCGCCCTCCCGGATGCACTTCCTCCACTTCGGGCGATCTTTGGCCAGGGACTCCCAGGTGTCAGTGGGGATGTTGCAATTTATCAGGGAGGCTTTGAGGGCATCCTTGTAACGTTTCCTCTGCCCACCTTTGGCTCGTTTGTCGTGAAGGAGTTCCGAGAAGAGCATTTGCTTTGGGAGTCTCATGTCTGCCATGCGAACTATGTGGCCTTCCCAGCGGAGCTGATCAACAATGGTCAGTGCTTCAATGCTGGGGATGTTGGCCTGGTCAAGGACGCTAATGTTGATGCGTCTGTCCTCCCAGGGGATTGGCAGGAACTTGCGGAGACATTGGTGGTGGTATTTCTCCAGCGACTTGAGGTGTCTACTATACATGGTCCCATGTTTCTGAGCCTTACAGGAGGACAGGTATTACTACAGCCCTAGAGACCATGAGCTTGGTGACAGTTTTGAGAGCCTGGTCTTCAAACACTCTTTTCCTCAAGTGGCCGAGGGCTGCACTGGCGCACTGGAGGCAGTGTTGGATCTCGTCTTCAATGCTTGCTCTTGTTGATAGGAGGCTCCCGAGATAAGGGAAGTGGTCCATGTTGTCCAGGGCTGCGCCATGGATCTTGATGACTGGGGGGCAATGCTGTGCGGCGAGGACAGGCTGGTGGAGGACCTTTGTCTTACGGATTTTTAGCTTAAGGCCTATGCTTTCTTATGCCTCAGTAAATATGTCGACTATGTTCTGGAGTTTAGCCTCTGTGTACGCAGACGTAATAGGGTTATAGTCGGGACCAGCTTGCATAATACTGCAATTGTATTGGGATCTGACTGCATATTAGAGGATCACATAACAAGATTCTATGCTACTAGAGATAACACAAATACATTAACCAAGGTTACATTCAAGGAAGTATCGCATTATTGACTGGCGGATCTGATGTCCCAGCCACTATTAGGATTTTAGTGCAAGTACTGCAACATTCAAACAAGCACCAATGTTACTGTGTCAAAACAACATTATCCACGACTGTTACTATGGACCTTTACCCTCCGTCAAACTTTCTGCAGCCTTCGTCAATCACATGATCCTCCTGCATTACCTCTCCTTTGCACAGCTTAGCGTGACTGCCTACACTTGGTTCCACACTTGGTTCGTAGTATGGCATCTCTAGCAATGCCTTTTGTTCTGACCTTGAAATTATCATCACAGTTTCTCAGGAGTCCATCCCCCTTTTTCTCATCTCCACAGTGACCTGTAGCAACATCAGCCACAGACATGGGGTCAGCTTCCAAATGGAGACCAATCACATCCAGCTCTACCTCTCTCAGCTTCTCCACTGTCTCTCTGCTGTCAGTTTGATTGTTCAACATCAAGTTTTGGATGAGCTGTTATTTCCTCCAGCTAAATATTGGGATGACAGAAGCCTTTGGCCCACAGCACAAACTCCTACCTTGCCATTAACTCCATATCCCTTCCTGATTGGTCTCAGGCTGAGCTATGCTGTTCTTTTGGACATCCTGTTTGATCTTGAGCTGAATTTCCAACCACATATCCTTTCCATCACAAAGACGACCTACTTCCACCTCCATAACATTCTCCACCATTTCCCCTTCCTCAGCCCATCTGCTATTCAAACACTCCTTCGTGCATTTGTCACATCGAGACTCAATTACTCCAATGCTCTCCTGGCAAGCAACCTTCCCCTTTCTCCACAGTGTGGGAATTGCAGCTCAACAAAAAATTAATATCCTATTCTGTATCAAGTCGCACTTACCCATCACCCTTGTCCTTGCTGACATACATTGGATTCCAATCCCCCGTACCTCATTAAAATTTTCAGCCTTATGTTTAAGTCCCTTCATGATGTTGCCTCTACGTACATCTCTAGCCTCCTCCAGCCCTAAACTCTCCACTATCCATTGTTCAATTTCAAGTCACTTCTCCCTCCCACTATCCATAGTAGCCTTGCCTTTAACTACTTGAGCTCCATGCTATGGAATTCCTTCCATTAATTCCACTGCCTCGCCATCTGATCAAACCTTTGGTCACCCTCCTAATCTTTCTTCCTTTGGCTAGGTATCTTTTTCTTTGCAACTCTGAAGCATCTAGGAACATTTTTCTTCATTAAATGCACCATATAAGTGGTATAATACAGCTACTCAGGACTAATTTTATAATTGCACATGTTAAGATTCACCTGCTGTAACTACTTTAATCTCTGATGCATTTTCTCTCTTTAAAAATCAAGAGTACAATGGGTTCTTGTCAATGCTAAAAACAGTGAGATTGCACAGCGTTGAGATAACTATGGTGGTAGATCAAGATTTAGGAGAAATGTTCTGTAAGAGGACTGCAGCCTGGTCCTGAATTTTTTTTTGCTAATATTTTTTACCTTGGTATTGCCACATTGGTCTCAAAATATGCTTCCAAATCTCTAACAATACCCTCTTTGGCAAGGTAACAGGAGATGAAATAAGGATCCAGAGATAACACCCCTCCCAAAAGTGATCCCCTCACCTTTCCTTCTCCTCACCTTCCCCTTTCAAATTGGGAACTGACCAAAGCTGCGGCAGAAAACGCCAACCTATCTTTTCGCACTTGACATTGTGCATTGGAATACCAACGGGAGCCTCTTGAGATTATATTTTATAAAGTGAGGAACAGTACTCCCACCTCCTATCATTAGTTTTATGTTGCAGTCCTACAGCACATAATACCATAATGTGGCTTCTGCTTCCAGCGTCGAGACAATGTAGTAAAGCAAGTAAAATGCTGGTGTCTATCTAGTCAGAACAATATCATTTGCTGAGGTTAACCTGGGGCTGTACAATGCATTGGTCCAACTGCACTGAGTACTGTGTTCAATTCTGGTAACTATACTGTAGAAAAACATACACTTCAGAGAAAGGAGAGCAACTAGACTGATCAAGCATGTAGGGAATGAGCTATGAGGAAGGTTTGGAACATTCCCAGCTCTAGAAAGAAGGCAACAGAGAGTGGTGAGGAGAAACTCATTAAAGGTACATAAAATACTAAAATGGTAAATCCAGAAGATTTAAATTACACCAGGAATGTAGGACCACGGGGTAGAAATGTAAATGAGTGACAGCAAAATTAAAAGCTATTGAGAAGAATTGCTGTACTCAGTGACAAACATTTGACTAACCAGGTCTGGGGGTGGAAGAGGCAGCATATTAGTGCAGCTAATGAGAGATACTGCAAGGATGAGCATTGTTGGTCTTTTGTAACACCAGATTTTTGAAAAGATTAAAATTAAAAAGGTGCTACTGGGCTTAAACCATACCAGCTGTAGAAATACAGCACTGACTACTTTCCTGTTCAACGAAGGATTTACTATTGCTTCCTTATCTTCCATCTGTTTCTTTCACAGACTCGTCTTTTTTAAAGGCTAACAGCAAACTTTTCCAGAATTCAAACAATTGTAACCCTTCTAATACCTAGGACTGTTCCAGAGATCTGATGACCGATTTAAGGTCCACTGTGAACGTTGGGCTGTGATTAAATGATAGTTCACGCTTCATTTTACTTGAAAATATAGAGCTATTGTATTTAACGATTTAAAGTTGCGTTGTCCTCAACAATCCACACTTGGGGCGTTAAATTGACGTTAAATTGCCAAACTTACTTAAATCCGCCCCCAGCAGCAACCCTTGAGTCGTTCGTGTCAACACACAAAGCACCAGATAAAGGAACATCCAGATCCTGGTCATCTTGAGAGAAAACTGACCGAGGCTTCCCTGCTCAAGAAGAGACAAAGGCTGTGGAGAAGAAGGGAAGCGTTGTAATTTGTTGCAGTGAGGCAACTTGATGCAAAGAGCTTTTAAATACTTTTACAAGGCTCTCAGGTTAGGGCTGTTACATCATCGGAATGTGTGATAAACCGAAACGGCTGTAGGTGAACTGACAAGTTCAGACAAAGGGTGAAATAGGACCCCCGACATCATTTTACTATATTTTAAGATAACGAAATGACTAAAGTATGGAATTCCTTTGCTGTTATCTAAGGTCCATCAATCTCTTCTATCGAGCGAGGGCTTTGTATCATTGCCCAGTCGAAGGGGGAATACACTGATACTGCAAAGTGTTAATAATGACCTAACTACACAATAGCCGACGGGTTTGATATTTGCAATCTGAAGTAGACTAACAGAGAGAAAGAAACAGTCAGTTAACTGAGCCATTGGGTAAGGAAAACGTCTCTTGAAATTTGGGCATCGTTTTAAAGTTAGGAACAGCTGTGTAACATCCGATCAATTATGTGGATAACTGTAAAGTTGCAAAATGCTGATTGTAACATTCTGGATGAGTGTATTGTGTCTGTGTACCTATAAATGACTAATTAAGTTCCCTCACCGAAGTTCAACGTGGAGTTGCATTTAGCAGTGCTCTCTCATATTTTGAAAGGGGTATGATTCAACTGTTGTGTGTGTCATCGCTTCAAAAATATTGCATTTGTGTTTTACAACAAGGATTAAACTTCCTACATATCAGAAAACATGAATGTGCAATCTATTGTCCATCGCAACCACATAATTCTTTGTAAACCTTGCTAACTTGCAACAGGCAGTCCAAAATTAAGTATGCCTATGATAATATTTGAGCAAATATGCAATTCAGAACTCTGGCAGGTCATGGGAAATACTGCTGTTCCATTGTTGAAGTATCATTAAAAAAGGAGTTGAATTCTAGGTGAGATTTACTGCCCTTGACATCAAGGTAGCATTTGACCGAGTGTGGCATCAATGAGCCCTAGTAAAATTGAAGTCAATGGGAATCAGGGGGGAAACTCTCCACTGGCTGGAATCATACCTAGCACAAAGGAAGATGGCTGTGGTTGTTGGAGGCCAATCATCTCAGCCACAGGACATTGCTATAGGAGCTCTTCGGGGCAGTGTCCTAGGCCCAACCGTCTTCAGCTGCTTCATCAATGACATTCCCTCTATCATAAGGTCAGAAGTGGGGATGTTCATTGATGATTGCACAGTGTTCATTTCGATTTGCAACTCCACAGATAATGAAGCAGTTTGTGCCCGCATGCAACAAGACCTGGACAGCATTCAGGCTTGGGCTAATGTGACAAATAACATTTGCGTCACACAAGTACTAGGCAATAATCATTTCCAATAAGAAAGAGTCTAGCTATCTGCCCTTGACATTCAACGGGATTACCAACGCTGAATCCTCCACCATCAATATCCTGGGGGTCACCATTAACAAAAAACTTAACTGGATCAGCCACATAAACACTGTGGCTGGGTATTCTTGGCGAGCGACTCACCTTCTCACTCCCCAAAGCCTTTCCACTATCTACAAGGCACAAGTCAGGAGTGTGATGGAATACTCTCCACTTGCCTATTTGAGTGCAGCTCCAATATCATTCAAGAAGCTCGACACCATCCAGAACAAAGCAGCCAACTTGATTGGCACGCCATCCACCACCTTAAACATTCACTCTCTCCACCACCGGCATATCATGGCTGCAGTTTGTACCATCTACAAGATGAACAGCAGCAACTCCCCAAGACTTCTTCAACAGCACCTCCCAAACCCGTGACCTCTACCACCGAGAAGGACAAGGACAGAAGGTGCTTGGGAACACCACCACCTGCAAGTTCCCCTCCAAATCACACATCATCCTGAATTGTAAATATATCGTCATTCCTTCATTGTCGCTGGGGTCGAAATCCTGGAATTCCCTCCCTAACAGCTCTGTGGGAGTACCTTCACCTCATAGACTGCAACGGTTCAAGAAGGCGGCAATAAATTCCGGCCTTGCCAGCGACATCCATATCCCATGAATGAATTTTTTTTTAATTATGTGTTTCACTGTATGCTGGGATCCAATTTCAGGTCCAAGCTCAGCTGCAGTCTGCCTCCCTGCCCCACCATGATTGGCTCCTGCTTTCGCTCATGAGTGCCACATCTGATGGAAGCTACTGCCCACTATTATATTTAAATTATTGAGCATCACCATCAGCAGCCAGATATAAAGAAATGAAAAGAGGTACAACTATAGGGATAGGAAACAGGGGGACAAGCCAAGAGAGGAAGAAGAGGAAAAAACCAATGATAACTTAAATGTTCTTGTTTGATTTTTAAAATTTAGTTATTTTTTTCCTGTTTTGCTGCTAGACTCCAGCCTCTGGTTTCTTTAGTTTCCCCATTGAGTTCCCAAACTGCCAAATACTGCCCCATGACACTGCTGTAGTGTATCCAGGCTCTTTAGTGATTCCAGCCCTCCCTTAGTGCTTCCCCCACCAAGTACTCTGTGGCCCCAGTCTATCTTCTCCCTTCACTTACATACTAAATCCACGTCTCAGTACCATGCGTCATACCACCCGAAACCCCAGCCAGATGTACCCTGTTTCTCTCTCATCCATGTATGTTGCGGCTCTGTGATATTCTACTTTCCAAATGATCCTGATACTTATCTCCAACCTGTTGGTTGCTATCTTACTGCTTACCCTCAGCACAAGCAAAGTTGGTTGAATCATGGAGGCAGGGTTTGGGGGGGCACGGTTGGTGTAGGGTGGTTGGAAGAGCAGGGGTGTGGTTTGGGGTGCGTGGCAGTTGGGGGGAGGGTGGTGTTAGGTGCAGGGGCAAGAGGGGTAGGGTAAGAAAGAAAGAAGAAGAACTTGCATTTTTATATAGCACCCTTCACGACCCCTGGATGTCTCAAAGGACTTTACAGCCAATTAAGTACTTTTGGAATGTAGTTACTGTTATTATGTGGGAAACACAGCAGTCAACTTGCGCACAGCAAACTCTCACAAACAGCAATGTGATAATGACCAGATAATCTGGGTTTTTTTGTTATGTTGATTGAGGAATAAATATTGGCCAGGACACCAGAGATAACTCTCCTGCTCTTCTTCGAAATAGTGCCATGGGATCTTTTACATCCACCTGGGAAGGCATATGTGGCCTCGGTTTAACGTCTCATCCGAAAGACGGCAGTGCAGTACTCCCTCAGCACAGCACTGGAGTATAAGCCTAGATTTTTTTTTAATGTTCCTGAACCCACAACCTTCTGATTCAGAGGCGAGTGTGCTACCCACTGAGCCACGGCTGACACACAAGAGAGAGAGGGAAAGAAACAAAGAAAGGATGACCAGTTAATAAACAGCAAGGAACATAAAAAATTAGACAGTGGAAGAGAAACAGAGAGACAATCTCTCAAGACATCAATACATCAAGAGACAATTTTATTTTGAACAGTGAAAAACGCCACAGGAGATCAACTAATTATATATAAAATAAAATTGTAATTGCATACAGGGAATTCTTTAAATATTTTTGCTGGTCTGATTTTCCAAATAAAAATAATTTAGCCCTGCAGCAAAGCACAATAAACTTGAGAAAACTCATACTGTGAAGCTCCAACACTAACTTTCAGGAGCAACATTATTTTTGGTTCATTGGGACAAGACATGACTGTCTGTATAGGACAAGGCAGCAATATCCAAAAATACCAGTTTCGGTAGAGTATTGCACCAAAATAATATAATAAGAAATTAATATAATAAATCTGCAGTATCTCCAATCAGCCGTCCAGTAATTGCGCAGTTGACCAATGATCAGATTGCAAATCGATACGTTCAGTTACATTTTCCACTGACAAATTACACATTCACAAAGCCAATATTTATCATAAATGTAGGCTAAGTTCTTTATAAAAGCAGTATCATTTAGCTTGTATGATCTATCAGGTTCCACGGGCTGAATTTTCCATAATCTGCGTAAAGGAAGCATTTTGGGAAATCAGGAGAATGATTTTCCCCCTCTACAATTGAGCAAGTAATCAAATGATGGCAAACCCTTTCACGTTATTTCTGTACTTAATGTACGTTCACAATGGCAATGGGGAAGGTGGGCGATGGGAGGGGGGATAGCCAGCAAATTAGGTTCAGATATAACGTACATCACGTGCAATGGACTTATTGTCCTGGATGATCTTTTTAAATATTTGATCAATAATAAGAATAAAATCGGACGGACCACCCGGCATCAACCTCAGCACTGGCTTCTGACACGACAACGGCACATCCAGCCCAGTTGACACTGCAAAGTCCTCTTCAGTAACATATGGGGACTTGTGCCAACATTGGAGAGCACAGTGGTATACAGTCAGGAGGAAGTGGCACTGGGAGTCCTCAACAGTGACTCCGGAACCCATGAAATTCCATGGTTTCAGGTCAAACATGGGCAAACAAACCTGCTGATTACCACCTACCGCCCTCCCTCAGCTGATGAATCAGTATTCCCCAATGTTCATCATCTCTTTGAAGATGCACTGAGGGTTACAAGGGCACATAATATATTCTGCATGGGGGACTTCAATATCCATCACCAAGAGTGGCTCGGTAGCACCACTACTGACTGAGCTGGCTGAATTCTGAAGGACATATCTGCCAGACTGGGCCTGCGGCAGGTGGTGAGAGAATCAACATAAAGGAAAAATCTACTTGACTTCGGTCCCACCAATCGACCTGTCACAAATGCATCTGTCCATGGCAGCATTGGTAGAAGTGACCTTCACACAGTCATTGTGGAGACGAAGTCCCATTTTCACACTGAGGACAACCTCCATCGTGTTGTGTGGCACTACCACCGTGCTAAATGGGATAGATTCAGAACAGATCTAGCAGCTCAAAACTGGGCATCCAAGAGGTGCTGTGGGCCACCAACAGCAGCAGAATTGTATTGCACCACAATCTGTAACCCGGAATATCCCTCATTCTACCATTACCATCAAGCTAGGGGACCAACCCTGGTTCAATGAGGAGTGCAGAAGAGCATGCCAGGAGCAGCACCAAGGCGTACTGAAAAATGAGGTGCCAACCTGGGGAAGTTGCAACGCAGGACTACATGCAAGCTAACTAGCAGAAGCAGCCTGCTATAGACAGAGCTAAGAGAATTCCACATTCAACAGATCAGATCAAAGGTCTAGAGTCCTGCCACATCCAGTCGTGAATGGTGCTGGACAATTAAACAACTAACGGGAGGAGGAGGCTCCATGAATATCCCAATCCTCAATGATAGCGGAGACCAGCACGCAGTATAAAAGATAAGGCTGAAGCGTTTGCAACCATCTTCAGCCAGAAGTGCCAAGTCAATGATTCATATTGGCCTTCTTCACAGGTCCCCACCATCACAGAAGCCAGTCCTCAGCCAGTTCAATTCACTCCATGTGAAATCAAGAAACGGCTGAGCGCACTGGATACAGCAAAGGCTATGGGCCCCGACAACATTCCGGCTGTCGTACTGAAGATTTGTGCTCCAGAACTAGCCGCATTTCTAGCCGAGCTGTTGCAGTACAGCTACAACACTGGCATCTACCCAACAATGTGGAAAACTGTCCAGGTATGTCCTGTCCACAAAAAGCTGGACAAATCCAATCCAGCCAATTGCTGCCCCATCAGTCTCAATTAACAGCAAAGTGATGGAAGGTGTCATCGATAGTGCTATCAAGTGGCACTTACTTACCAATAGCTTGCTCACAATGCTCAGTTTAGGTTCTGCCAGGACCATTTGGCTCCAGACCTCATTACAGCCTTGGTCCAAATGTGGACAAAATAACTGAATTGCAGAGGTGAGGTGGGAGTGACTGCCCTTGACATCAAGGCAGCATTTAACCAAGTGTGACATCAAGGAGCCCTAGTAAAATTGAAGTCAATGGGAATCAGGAGGAAAACTCTCCACTGGCTGGAGTCATACCCAGCACAAAGGAAGATGGTTGTGGTTATTGGAGGTCAATCATCCCAGCCCTAGGACATCGCTGCAGAGTAGGATAGTGTGCTAGGCCCAATCATCTTCAGCTGTGTTATCCCTCCATCATAAGGTCAGAAGTGGGGATGTTTGCTGATGATTGCACAATATTCAATTCCATTCGCAATTCCTCAGATAATGAAGCAGTCCATTGAACCACTGTGGCGAGTGTCTCACCTCCTGACTCCCCAAAATCTCTCCACCATCTATAAGGCACAAGTCAGGAGTGTAATGGAATACTTTCCACTTGCCTGGATAAGTGCATCTCCAATAACACTCAAGAAGCTCAACACCATCTAGGACACAGCAGCCTGTTTGATTGGCATCCCATCCACCACCTTAAACATTCACTCCCTCTACCACCGGCACACTGTGTTTGCAGTGTGTACCATCTACAAATGCACTCATAGAATCATAGAAATTTATAGCACGGAAGCAAGTCATTTTGGCCCATCTTGTCTACGCCGGTCGACCAAGAGCTATCCAACCAAATCCCACGTTACAGCTCTTGGTCCGTAGCCCTGAAGGTTATGGCACTTTAAGTGCACATCCAAGTATTTTTTAAACGTGATGACGGTTTCTACATCTACCACCCTTTCAGTCAGTGAGTTCCAGACCCCCACCACTCTCTGGGTGAAAATTTCCCCTCATATCTCCTCTAAACCTCCCCCCAATTACTTTAAATCTATGCCCTCTGGTTGCTGACCCTTCTGCCAAGGGAAACATGTCCTTCCTATCCACTCTATCCAGGCCCCTCATAATTTTATCAGGTCTCCCCTCAGCCTCCTCTGTTCCAAAGAAAACAGACCCAGCATCTCCAATATTTCCTCATAGGCAAAATTCTCCAGTCCAGGCAACATTCTTGTAAATCTCCTCTACACCCTTTGCAGTGCAATCACATTTTTCCTGTAATGTGGTGACCAGAACTGCACACACTACTCCAGCTGCGGCCTAACCAGTGTTTTATACAGTTCAAGCATAACCTCCTTGCTCTTGTATTCCATG
The DNA here is from genome assembly GCF_044704955.1 of Pristiophorus japonicus. Taxonomy (NCBI): domain Eukaryota; kingdom Metazoa; phylum Chordata; class Chondrichthyes; family Pristiophoridae; genus Pristiophorus; species Pristiophorus japonicus. The sequence goes on from NC_091988.1 coordinate 49,896,042, forward strand.
CCTCAACTAATAAAGGCTTGAATTCCATATGCTTTCTTAACGACCTTATCTACCTGGCCTGCTACCTTCAGGGATCTGTGGACCAGCACTCCAAGGTCCCTTTGTTTCTCTACGCTTTTCAGTGTTGTACCATTTAATGTGTATTCCCTTGCCTTGTTACATCATACGCACTGCCCTCATCAACCCTCTGCTATTTCTTCTTTTGCATCTCTTAACAGCCTAGGATATATTTAATCTGGGCCTGGGGATTTATCCACTTTCAAAGCTGCTAAGCCCCTTAATACTCCCTCTCTCACTATGTTTATCTCATCTAATATTTCACACTCCTCCCATTACAGCAACTCACCGAGGCTTCTACAATAGCACTTCCCAAACCCGCGACCACTACCACCTAGAAGGACATGGGCAGCAGGCGCATGGGAACACTACCACCTGCAAGTTCCCCTCCAAATTACACACCATCCTGGCTTAGAAATATATCACCCTTCCTTATTCATCACTGAGTCAAAATCCTGGAACTCCCTAACACCACTGTGGGAATACCTTCACCGCAAAGACTGCAGTGGTTCAAGAAGGTGGCTCACCACCATCTTCTCAAGGGCAATTAGAGATGGGCAATAAATGCTGGCTATGTCAGGGAAACCCAGGTCTCGGGAAATAATTAAAAAAGGCAGGATTTGTATTCTGCTAGGAGGAATTATTATCAGTGCATAAATACGGGCGCACTTTAGAGTATGCAATATGATGACTGACATACAAATCTGCCTCAAATACAAATTTGAGATTTATGAACAATCTCAAAGATGTGACTAACACATGAAGAAACTTTTGCAAAAATTGCTCTTTCAAATTTGTGTTTCTTTTTAAATTGTTTCGGACTGGTAGGTGTGCAACTATTTTCACTAATCCAGAATTAGCATTTATGTATACAAAAAAAATTTTCAGCATTAAGCAACGATAAACTACCAGTTTATTTTTGGTTTTGTAACAAAATTAAATATAGTTTTGGCATCATTTGTAGTCTGGAAAGTGGCTGTATGAGCAAATAACACAATAAATCCAACAACACCATCCCAACATTGCAGTACCTGCTGTTTAAATCTTTCATCATATTTACAGTAAATTTTTACAGTTGCATACCTGGTGTAACTAACGGTGTCATTAATACATACAGATGTTTTTAATACGAACAAGTATGCACAACTGATTCTGCTGCTCTCCTATTAACAATGGCAAAAGTTAGATGAATCTGTTGTTCCGTGACTGAAGGTGTAACCCACATATTATCTGTCCATAAGTAGACCTGCTCCTTCAACAAACTTCGGAGATAGAACCATGTGCCATTTTTAACTGTTTTCAAATACGAGAGGGATCCAAATGAGTGTAGCAGCTCATGGAGATCTATAATTCTCTCCCCCAAAAAACTATTGAGCCTAGGTCAATTGAAAATTTCAAAACTGAGATTGATAGATTTTTATTCGGTAAGGGATTCAAGGGTGATGAAACCAAGGCGGGTAAATGGATTTGAGGTACAGATCAGTCAGGATCAAATTGAATGGCAGAACAGGCTCAAGGGGCTGAATGGCTTACTCCTGTTCCTATACAATCCATAGGAACTGTATATCTTCATAGGTGAAAAGGGTGAACAATTATTGGCTTAAGCTGTAAATAACTATACTAAACATGGATATCTTTTAAAATATCTACAAAAACAATTGCTAATGTACAACATGGGATTTTTAGAGGATATTTACAGTTTAGACAGCTGTTAAAAGATGGGTAGTGGATTAAACTACTAGACTGGTAATCCAGAGGCCATGGGCTCAAATCCAGGAATATGCTGGCTGAGAAATGACAATGAAAGCTGCTGGATTGTCATTACAAACCCAACTAGGTCACTAATCGCCTTCAGGGAAGAAGTTGCCATCCTTCCCTGTTCTGTCTTACATATGACTACAGTTCCACACTATGTGGTTGACTCATACTGCCTCAGGGCAACTTGGGATGGGCAATAAATACCGCCTCTTCAGTTTTGCCCACATCCAAGAAAAAATAAATAAAAATGTATGATGTGTCAGCTGTAACTGCAACTTAAAGAATGATAATCACAGCACTTCGTAACAAAGGAACTATTTAGCTTTCTTGATACTAACATGCCAAGGGTAATTAATACAAAGAGTCCTTTTCTCTAGTATTATGAATCAAGGCAAACATAATCATGCCAACATTTGTCTGTCTTGCTAACAAGACTAAGACAGTAAAACAGTGTTTAGATTACTCTATTTGGTTTGGATGCCAATAAATTTACACGTCAAAAGTTAGTAAACAAGGAATCGCCACTTTAATTCTTTGTTGACCAGATTGGAGCTGGTGCTAAACTAACATCTGAAGTGGTTAGATTTATATTAGCTATTGATTGAGCAACAGTGCACCAGGTCCCTTGCTGTGAGTAGAATGACTGCTACATTTACCTGCATTACAATAGTGTCTGTATGTCAACTCATTATAGGGAAAGCGCTTTGAAACATCTTTAAAAAAAATTGATATTGTATTTTATAATCATAGAAAGGTTACAGCACAGAAGGAGCCATTCAGTCAGTTGAGCCTGTGCCAGCTCTCTGCAACAGCACTTCAACTAGTCCCACTCCCCCAGCCTTCCCCCGTCCCTGCATTGCTTTTTCCTTCAGGTACTTATCCAATTCCCTTTTAAAAGCCTTCCACCAATGAGAAGTTTCTCTCTATCTACTCTGTCTAGACCCATGATGATTTTGAACATCTATATCAATTCTCCTCTCAACTTTCTCTGCTCCAAGGAGAACAACCCCAGCTTCTCCAGTCTATCCATGCAACTGAAGTCCCTCACCTCTGGAATCATTCTCGGAAATCTTTCCTGCACCCTCTCTAAGGCCTTTACAACCTTCCTAAAGTGCGGTGCCCAGAAATGGACACAATACTCCAGCAGAGCCAATGTTTTAAAAAGTTTCATCACAGCTTTCTTGCTTTTGTACTTTGTGGGCTAGAACCTCCACTTTTTTTTGCCTGCTTAACGCCCACTTAACGCCCATTTTACCACTGAAATTATGTATAACACCCAGATATCACCCATTTTGGCACAAAATGGAAACTGGTGGGAATTTTTCGGAAACTTATCGCCGAGTGTTACTTTCCTCATGTGCTTACCGGCAAGAAAAAATATTACCGCCCCCCAACTTTCTTTTGGGCGGAATCAGCAGAATGGGCGAATTCAACGGCCATAATATCACTAAGCATTATTTTCTGCATAGAATTAACGCCGAGATTCAATATTAACGCCCGGCGACTGTTTTTTGTCGTAAAGAGCATATTTATCCAAACAAGTGGCCATGGAGATCACCCATCGTCAATTTCATCACCTCACACACATTTCATCCACAATATCGCTCACTCAAAAAACCGCCCACAAAAAGTGCAACTAACCGAACGAATCACAGCGTCATAGAAACATAGAAAACATAGAAAATAGGTGCAGGAGCAGGCCATTCAGCCCTTCCAGCCTGCACCACCATTCAATGAGTTCATGGCTGAACATGAAACCTCAGTACCCACTTCCTGCCCTCACGCCATACCCCCTGATCCCCCGAGTAGTAAGGACTTCATCTAACTCCCTTTTGAATATATTTAGTGAATTGGCCTCAACTACTTCCTGTGGTAGAGAATTCCACAGGTTCACCACTCTCTGGGTGAAGAAGTTTCTCCTTATCTCGGTCCTAAATGGCTTACCCCTTATCCTTAGACAGTGACCCCTGGTTCTGGACTTCCCCAACATTGGGAACATTCTTCCTGCATCCAACCTGTCCAAACCCGTCAGAATTTTAAATGTTTCTATGAGGTCCCCTCTCACTCTTCTGAACTCCAGTGAATACAAGCCCAGTTGATCCAGTCTTTCTTGATAGGTCAGTCCCACCATCCCGGGAATCAGTCTGGTGAATCTTCGCTGCACTCCCTCAATAGCAAGAATGTCCTTCCTCAAGTTAGGAGACCAAAACTGCACACAATACTCCAGGTGTGGCCTCACCAAGGCCCTGTACAACTGTAGCAACACCTCCCTGCCCCTGTACTCAAATCCCCTCGCTATGAAGGCCAACATGCCATTTGCTTTCTTAACCGCCTGCTGTACCTGCATGCCAACCTTCAATGACTGATGTACCATGACACCCAGGTCTCGTTGCACCTTCCCTTTTCCTAATCTGTCACCATTCAGATAATAGTCTGTCTCTCTGTTTTTACCACCAAAGTGGATAACCTCACATTTATCCACATTATACTTCATCTGCCACGCATTTGCCCACTCACCTAACCTATCCAAGTCACTCTGTAGCCTCATAGCATCCTCCTCGCAGCTCACACTGCCACCCAACTTAGTGTCATCCGCAAATTTGGAGATACTACATTTAATCCCCTCGTCTAAATCATTAATGTACAATGTAAACAGCTGGGGCCCCAGCACAGAACCCTGCGGTACCCCACTAGTCACTGCCTGCCATTCCGAAAAGTATCCATTTACTCCTACTCTTTGCTTCCTGTCTGACAACCAGTTCTCAATCTACGTCAGCACACTACCCCCAATCCCATGTGCTTTAACTTTGCACATTAATCTCCTGTGTGGGACCTTGTCGAAAGCCTTCTGAAAGTCCAAATATACCACATCAACTGGTACTCCTTTGTCCACTTTATTGGAAACATCCTCAAAAAATTCCAGAAGATTTGTCAAGCATGATCTCCCTTTCACAAATCCATGCTGACTTGGACCTATCATGTCACCATTTTCCAAATGCGCTGCTATGACATCCTTAATAATTGATTCCATCATTTTACCCACTACTGAGGTCAGGCTGACCGGTCTATAATTCCCTGCTTTCTCTCTCCCTCCTTTTTTAAAAAGTGGGGTTACATTGGCTACCCTCCACTCGATAGGAACTGATCCAGAGTCAATGGAATGTTGGAAAATGACTGTCAATGCATCCGCTATTTCCAAGGCCACCTCCTTAAGTACTCTGGGATGCAGTCCATCAGGCCCTGGGGATTTATCGCCTTCAATCCCATCAATTTCCCCAACACAATTTCCCGACTAATAAAGATTTCTCTCAGTTCCTCCTCCTTAATAGATCCTCTGACCACTTTTATATCCGGAAGGTTGTTTGTGTCCTCCTTAGTGAATACTGAACCAAAGTACTTGTTCAATTGGTCTGCCATTTCTTTGTTCCCCGTTATGACTTCCCCTGATTCTGACTGCAGGGGACCTACGTTTGTCTTTACTAACCTTTTTCTCTTTACATACCTATAGAAACTTTTGAAATCCGCCTTAATGTTCCCTGCAAGCTTCTTCTCGTACTCCATTTTCCCTGCCCTAATCAAACCCTTTGTCATCCTCTGCTGAGTTCTAAATTTCTCCCAGTCCCCAGGTTCGCTGCTATTTCTGGCCAATTTGTATGCCATTTCCTTGGCTTTAATACTATCCCTGATTTCCCTAGATAGCCACAGTTGAGCCACCTTCCCATTTTTATTTTTACGCCAGACAGGAATGTACAATTGTTGTAATTCATCCATGCGGTCTCTAAATGTCTGCCATTGCCCATCCACAGTCAACCCCTTAAGTATCATTAGCCAATCTATCTTAGCCAATTCATGCCTCATACCTTCAAAGTTACCCTTCTTTAAGTTCTGGACCATGGTCTCTGAATTAACTGTTTCATTCTCCATCCTAATGCAGAATTCCACCATATTATGGTCACTCTTCCCCAAGGGGCCTCGCACAATGAGATTGCTAATTAATCCTCTCTCATTACACAACACCCAGTCTAAGATGGCCTCCCCCCTAGTTGGTTCCTCGACATATTGATCTAGAAAACCATCCCTTATGCATTCCAGGAAATCCTCTTCCACCGTATTGCTTCCAGTTTGGCTAGCCCAATCTATGTGCATATTAAAGTCACCCATTATAACTGCTGCACCTTTATTGCATGCACTCCTAATTTCCTGTTTGATGCCCTCCCCAACATCACTACTACTGTTTGGAGGTCTGTACACAACTCCCACTAACGATTTTTGCCCTTTAGTGTTCTGCAGCTCTACCCATATAGATTCCACATCATCCAAGCTAATGTCTTTCCTAACTATTGCATTAATCTCCTCTTTAACCAGCAATGCTACCCCACCTCCTTTTCCTTTTATTCTATCCTTCCTGAATGTTGAATGCCCCTGGATGTTGAGTTCCCAGCCCTGATCATCCTGGAGCCATGTCTCCGTAATCCCAATCACATCATATTTGTTAACATCTATTTGCACAGTTAATTCATCCACCTTATTGCGGATACTCCTTGCATTAAGACACAAAGCCTTCAGGCTTGCTTTTTTAACACCCTTTTTCCTTCTAGAATTTTGCTGTACAGTGGCCCTTTTTGTTCTTTGCCTTGAGTTTCTCTGCCCTCCACTTTTCCTCATCTCCTTTCTGTCTTTTGCTTTTGCCTCATTTTTGTCTCCCTCTGTCTCCCTGCATAGGTTCCCATCCCCCTGCAATATTAGTTTAACTCCTCCCCAACAGCACTAGCAAACACTCCCCCTAGGACATTGGTTCCGGACCTGCCCAAGTGCAGACCGTCCGGTTTGTACTGGTCCCACCTCCCCCAGAACCGGTTCCAATGCCCCAAGAATTTGAATCCCTCCCTGCTGCACCACTGCTCAAGCCATGTATTCATCTGCGCTATCCTGCGATTCCTACTCTGACTAGCACGTGGCACTGGTAGCAATCCCGAGATTACTACTTTTGAGGTCCTACTTTTTAATTTAGCTCCTAGCTCCTTAAATTCTTTTTGTAGGACCTCATCCCTTTTTTTTCCTATGTCGTTGGTACCAATGTGCACCACGACAACTGGCTGTTCTCCCTCCCATTTCAGAATGTCCTGCACCCGCTCCGAGACATCCTTGACCCTTGCACCAGGGAGGCAACATACCATCCTGGAGTCTCGGTTGCGTCCGCAGAAACGCCTATCTATTCCCCTCACCATCGAATCCCCTATCACTATCGCGCTCCCACTCTTTTTCCTGCCCTCCTTTGCAGCAGAGCCACCTACGGTGACATGAACTTGGCTGCTGCTGCCCTCCCCTGATGAGTCATCCTCCCCAACAGTACTCAAAGCAGTGTATCTGTTTTGCAGGGGGATGACCACAGGGGACCTCTGCACTATCTTTCTTGCACTGCTCTTCCTGCTGGTCTTCCATTCCCTATCTGGCTGTGGACCCTTCTCCTGCGGTAAGACCAACTCACCACAAGTGATACTCACGTCATTCTCAGCATCGTGGATGCTCCAGAGTGAATCCACCCTCAGCTCCAATTCCGCAACGTGGACCGTCAAGAGCTCGAGGCGGATACACTTCCCACACACGTAGCGCCCAGGGACACCGGAAGTGTCCCCGAGTTCCCACATGGTACAGGAGGAGCATATCACATGGCCGAGCTCTCCTGCCATGTCTTAACCTTAGATACCCTTAAATTGGTAATAACAATGTTGCAGTTCACTTACTGATATAAAAAAGAAAAGAAAAGCTACTCACCAATCACCAGCCAATCACTTACCACATTGGCTGTGACGTCACTTTTTGATTACTTTCTACTTCTATTTTGCTTTCTCTCCCGCTGTAGCTGCACCGGTACGCTGGCTCTCGATCTCCCGCTGGGCTTTTGATAGGTCGCTCCCCTCTCACCAACTGCCGCTGGCTCTCGATCTCCCGCTGGGCTTTTGATAGGTCGCTCCCCTCTCACCAACTGCCGCTGGCTCTCGATCTCCCGCTGGGCTTTTGATAGGTCGCTCCCCTCTCACCAACTGCCGCTGGCTCTCGATCTCCCGCTGGGCTTTTGATAGGTCGCTCCCCTCTCACCAACTGCCGCTGGCTCTCGATCTCCCGCTGGGCTTTTGATAGGCTGCTCCCGCGTCTCACCAACTGCCGCTGGCTCTCGATCTCCCGCTGGGCTTTTGATAGGCTGCTCCCGCGTCTCACCAACTGCTGCTGGCTCTCGATCTCCCGCTGGGCTTTTGGTAGGCTGCTCCCGCGTCTCACCAACTGCCGCTGGCTCTCGATCTCCCGCTGGACACCATGTTGTAGAAACATTGTCGCAAACTTTAAAAGGCTGCTGTGCTTCAACCTTACCGGAGTTCGGATGTACTCTGCAGGTCGTTGGAATTGATGTGAACATCTCTAACAATATCTTGACCACACTGTGACCGATTGGAATTGAAGAGGTATGTTCATCGGGAGGCACAGAGTGAGAGGGCTCTAGGATTCTCCAGAATTGCAAACTTCCCCAAGGTGCAGAGAACAATACGCACATCGCGATGCAGGCACCTTTTCAGGAAGTTTTCAGGAACCGCAAGGGATTCCATTCCCTGAATGTCCAGCTGGATGTCGACCACCAGCAAATTATACTGGTAGTGAATGCTCAATTTCCGAGCAGCATCCATGATGCGCACATCCTGCGTGAGAGCACTGTATCTGACTTGTTTAACAATGAGCCACAAGGTCAATGCTGGATGCTTGGGGACAAAGGATATGGCCTCGCCACCTGGCTGATGACCCACACCGAGGCCAAGAGGCAATACAAAGAGAGCCAGAGAGCAACTCGCAATATCGTGGAGAAAACCATTGGAGTGCTGAAGCAGCACTTTAGATGCCTGGACCACTCAGGAGGCGAACTCCAATACCACCCTGAGCAGGTAGCTCAATTCGTGGTGGTCTGCTCCATGCTATGCAACTTGGCTATCAGGAGGGGACAATAATTGCCTAATGAGTCTGACAGTCCGCCTCACCAGAGAGAGGAAGAGGAGGACGAGGAGACGGATGCTGACATCGGCCCAGACAATCAGACTGACACTGAAGCCATGCCCCCGCCCCCCTGTAGACCACATGAAAAGGCCCATGGTGGCATGATAGCTGCAAGAGCCTTACGTCAGGAGCTCATCAATGATCTCTTTGCCTGAAAGAACGTTGGTGTTATTTACAAGGCTGACACACTGCTGGGTGTGCAGGTCATACATCAATGGTGGGCATCACCTTGGTGACAGTTAAAGTTTAAGTTGATTGAAGTTAAGTGTGATTATACCCTTTTATGTTAGGGAATCACCAGCGTGTAATGCTGCAGCTATCTGAGGCAATGTGCTGCAAGATTTTGTTAAATAAAAAACATTTAAACTGAACATTAGTCTGAAATCATCAGTATTTCGGTACAAACCAACCCTCACCCCCCCCTCCCCCCCCGCTTCTCCTCCCCACCTCTACCCCTACCCTTACCCTCCTGACTCCAAGCCGCCTGGCCAAGGAGGCGATACTTCATTGGGGGGGGGGGGGGTGAGGGTTGACGGCCGAAGTGCTGCTTGGATGGATACGGGAGAGGACGGTCCTGAGGTGGGAGCTTGCTCTGAGCCATAAGCAAGATGTTGCTGCTGGCTCTCGTGTGGTTGGCAATAGGGGTGCGCCACCTTGGGGTACAGTGCGGTGCTCCGGGACCACTGGAAGCCCTCTGCCACCAATGTTCCTGGCTACCAGCTCCAGGGCTTCCTCCATCCCTTCCATTTTATATGTTATCTGTTGGACAAAAACTTGGTGGCAACTATGTTCTTGGTGCTTTGTGGGCTTTTTGCCGCTGGTGAATCTCTGTCGTTCCTCCCACAACAGCCAAACAAGCACATACCACATCCGCACACACTTTCAGGGCCTCTGAGCTCCCTCGCTCTCTGCCTCCTCTTCTGCGCATGTCATGATGACCCTTGACCTCCTGAATCACGGGAATCGAGCGTTGCCATGCCATTGCTCAGGTCGGCCACACTTTACGGCAGAAGGTCAGAAAAATGTAACGCTACCGCCCATTTGATATCGCTCGCGGTAACGCCCATTTTCAAAAATGTAAACTAGGTGTTTTGAGAATGGGCGAGAAGCCGACGATCTGAAAACTCTTTTTTACCACCCACGCCGGAAATAACGCCCATTTTTAGGCGATAAGCTCAAAAGTGGAGGTTCTAGCCCTATGCCTCTCTTTATAAAGCCCAGAATCCCTTATGCTTTTTTAACCGTTTTCTCAACCTGCCCTGCCACCTTCACGATTTGTGTGCACGTTCTTTAGAATTGTACCCTTTAGTTTATGTTGCCTTATAAATGCAAGTATTTTTTCGACTGCAACCTATTACATTCAGGGTGCGATTCCCAGTGCTTTTGGGCTTTAATACACAATATTGTAGCACAGTGGGTCTCCAGTTCAGACATGATTTCTTGAGCTGTTTAGTGCAACCATGCTATTAGGGGGAGGGACGCTATGATGATCGCATTACATAGAATTATATTACATAGAATTTACAGCAAAGAAACAGACCATTCGGCCCAACTGTTGGTGTTTATGCTCCACACAAGCCTCCTCCCACCTTACTTCATCTCATCTTATCAATATTCCCTTTTCCCTTTTCCCTCAAGTATTGAGGTAGCTTCCCCTATATATCGTCATCGGCCATTCTCCCACATCCCCTGGAGGTACTTGAGAAGTAATATTTGCAGAAGTCTGGGAGTGGATCTTCAATCCACCCTCTTGACTGGGAATGACAAGGAGATTTGATAAATCCACAGCAATAAAGGGTTGAAAATAATACAAAATTATTTAACACCGAGGATATATTGTAGATGAGGGACATGTAGTAGATCAGGAAAATAGGAAAGTAGGAACAGGAGTCGGCCATTCAGCCCCTCGAGCATGTTCCGCCATTCAGTTAGATCATGGCTGATATGCACCTCACCTGCATTTACCCACTTTTGCTCTATATTCTTTGATACCGTTATCAATCAAAAATCTATCACTCAATCTTGAAAACTTTAATTGACCCAGAATCCATATCCTTTGGGGAGAAAGTTCCAAATTTCCACAACGCTTTGTGTGAAAAAGTGCATCCTGATTTCACTCCTAAACGGCCCGGCTCTAATTTTAAGAATTTTAAGAATTCCCCCACCAGAGGAAATAGTTTCTCGATATCCACCCGATTGAATCCATTCAATTTTTTCAAGATCTTGATTAGATCACCCCCATAACATTCTAAACTAAGGGAATAAAAGCCAAGTTTATGCATTCCATCCTCATAATTTAACCCTTTAAGTCCTGGTATCATTCTGGTGAATCTGCACTGTAACCCCGCCAAGGTCTGTGTAATCTTTCCTGAGGTGCGGTGCCCAGACCTGCACGCGGTACTCTAGGTGGGATCTGACCAACACTCTGTAAAATTCATTTAATTTAATTAAATTTAATGAACTGAAAAGCAGTTAACTATATAAGTTCAAAGTGAGGGACGTAACAGCTTTACAATCACTGGATTTGGGTGTGAAAGCTATGTTTGGAGAATAAACGAAGTGGTCGCATGAACTTTTCCAAAGAGGGAACATGTTTACGGCGCTGGCAATGCAAAGTTGGTTTTGTAACTGCTAATCGTTACCAGCCTTGTATGCAGCTGGTGTTGAACATGGTGAAATGTTTTTGTGGAGAATGAGTGACATGTTTATTTTTCTTGTTGGTTTATGTGCGCTTTCTGGAAACATTAGAAAAATATCAACTTCACATGCACATTAACTAACATTATACCCTGAGGTAAGAAAAGATCAAATAGGAATGAGGTACCACTGGCATGATTTGTTGCATCTGGTGAAAGTATGACTGTGATTTTTGTATTGCAGCATTTTATATACTTGGTTGTAAAAGATCACCAGCCTTATTATTAAGCCCCATTACACTAGTAATTACAGCGTCTACTACTGGAAAATAACTAGTGTTCGAGTCCAATTGATTTTGTAACCTGATCTGATAACACAACACGTTAAACATAACATTATAGAAAACAACTGCAAGAAAACTAACATGTTTGGAATCCATTTGAAATGCTGATTCCATTGACTTTTGAAGTCTGATTTAGTGAATGTTGAATAAGTCTTGAGCTCGAGGACACTGCTGTCTGCTCTTGGTCACACGCTGGGTCAAGGTGCCTTGTACTCTTCAATTTAACTCATTTTGAGACTGATTTGCACGGCATCAAGTCAGCTCTCTAACAGAACTTCATTTTATTGCAGCGGGGTAAGAGAGGATGTTGTAGAAATTCGATCGCGTCTGAAGACGGGTGTGCAAGAGGTGGTGCGCGCATTGAACAGGCCTGTTCACGTGGTCTCTGACTGCACGTTAAATGGCGCAGTCGGGCAGCTAGCACTACCCATGCTATTCATTAGCTACATGCCTGTTTGGGAGGGTGGCGGAAATTGGGTGTCTCTGATGCCACTTAAAGACAGCCAGCACCTCTTAAAGGGGAGGTGCACTCTGTCTGCAGACAGCAGGGAAACTTTACAAGTGCAGAAATGGCTCACTGATGCTGCTTTGGAGGTCATGGTCCAAGCGGTGGATGGGAGGAGGGAGATCATGATCACCCCCACTCCGCGGAGCAGAATGCCCTCCAGGCAACACCTCTGCCACCAGTGGGAAGAGGTCGCTGAGGAGATCAATGCCAGGAGTTTAGCTCCAAGAACATGGGTGCAATGGTGGAAAAAGTTCAATAACCTCATCAAGGTTGTCATGGTAAGAAACTTGCTCTCTTACTCTCTGCTCACACCTCCACCACTTCCAGTCTCACTATCCACTATATTCCTCTCTCCTGCTTCCCTTTGCTCTTCTACAATCAATGCACCACACTGCACCTCCTTCTCCTCATACTCACACACTTACTGCTATTGCAAACCTCACTTAGCCACACCTCGCGTCCGACACATTGCAGATGAGCTGTTCGGCCATGACAGGAACATTCTCTAAACACTTCAAAAGATTGTCCCTAACATACTCCCTTCTTTCTTGCAGGAGAAGGTCACGCACAAATCCAGAGAGGAAGCTGCCATCAGAAATGGCTGAGCCCATCTACACACCCTCTCCCATCCTCCCCCATTGAAGAAAACATGCTGGCCATCATGGGCAGGGGGAGAGTCATGACCGCGGTGACTGGCAATGTTGGAGGAGATGTCGCGCAGGATTTCTTCACACCATCCCCTTCTTACTTCGATCTCACTTTTAACACTCTGCAGAACAAACTGCTGATGCTTTCACCATCCACTCATCTCTGCTCTCCTTTCACACGAAAAGCTAACCCTTGTTCCTCTATTTCATTTCAGGTGCTGTAGATGTGGAGATAACTTAACCAATTCAGAAAGAAGAGAGAAGCCTTCCTGGAGATGCAACATTTTTCGGTCTGACCTTTACATGCACCAGGTCAGAAACTGAAACCAGATGTACTTTAGAATATAGGGTGGAAGAATGGTCTTCACATGGTGAATCACTGAACACAAGTGTGCAGGAGTTAGGGCAGGGGGATATAAGGCCACAGCTGTCAGCTCGCCGGAGGGTGAGGTGACACACTAGCTCTGCTGCAGAGGGCTCGGGCGCTAGCCTCAAGGGCCCAGGCTACTGAAGAAGGCTGAAGGGCATATATCGAAAAATGCTAGGTGCACTGAGCAGCATACCAGTGAGGTTGCGCATAGAGCATGGAGGAGTCACCTCCAACTTGTGTTAAAGCTTCGTATAGAGCATGGAGACCATTCTGTCCAACATGGACCGAGCTTTCAGCTCCATAAACACCATGATGGAGTCTCCGCTGACACTGCTGCCATGGAAACTCAGATGGCTACCATCTTGGCTTTAGGGTCTAGTATGTACTGGGGCTTCCAGAGTGTCACATCACTCCTGCACAATGCTCTTGCGCATAGCTGGAGAAGTGCTGAGGCATAGTCCCGGGAGAGTGACCTTGACTCCATGAGACAGGCAGCTGCTGTCCTCTCTCAGGATGACAGAATACCTGCTCCCTTGTCACCCACTCTGCCAGTGCCCTTGTTAGCACCATATAGCCAGCTGGGCCCACGCCGAGATGGTGCAGCCGGGCCCTCAAGGCCCAGCGCTGCTTGAGGTCACCCACCAAGGCCATCTGAAGTGTCCTCAATGGAAGATCAGCAGCCTTCCACCTCCCAAGCTGTAGCCTTCAGGATTAGTAAATGAGCACATAAGACTGGCATTAAGGGATTGTACAATGTTGAGTCTTAATTATTTCTGTTAACTGTGAAACACAGATGGAATTGAATTGTTTGATAAATTAGTTTTTTGTTCTGGATTTGGTGTATGTGTTTATATTTGTAGTGAAATGAGGGCAAGACCCATAATACTGAACTGAAGGAAGTTAATCGGATGGTGATGATTGGGATTGTGGGACTGTTGGTGTACTGGGGATGGGAGGAATGGTTCACGTGAAGCATTCTTCAATAAATTACTCTCTAAGAGCTCTGCCAGTTAAATATATTAATGGTGAATGGTTCTCCTGCTCTTTCTCCTGCTACTCCTGCTGTACTTCTTGCTGCCCAGGTGGTGGTAAGCCTCCTGTGTACTGATAGTAAGGATGCATTTACACTGCAAGTTTAGCATCATTGTGAAGTAATTTCAGCTGCGTACTGATAGAAACATAGAAACATAGAAAATAGGTGCAGGAGTAGGCCATTCGGCCCTTCGAGCCTGCACCGCCAGTCAATGAGTTCATGGCTGAACATGCAACTTCAGTACCCCATTCCTGCTTTCTCGCCATAGCCCTTGATTCCCCCCTAGAAGTAAGGACTTCATCTAACTCCTTTTTGAATATATTTGGTGAATTGGCCTCAACAACTTTCTGTGGTAGAGAATTCCACAGGTTCACCACTCTCTGAGTGAAAAAGTTTCTCCTCATCTTGGTCCTAAATGGCTTACCCCTTATCCTTAGACTGTGACCCCTGGTTCTGGACTTCCCCAACATTGGGAACATTCTTCCTGCATCTAACCTGTCTAAACCCGTCAGAATTTTAAACGTTTCTATGAGATCCCCTCTCATTCTTCTGAACTCCAGTGAATACAAGCCCAGTTGATCCAGTCTTTCTTGATATGTCAGTCCCGCCATCCCGGGAATCAGTCTGGTGAACCTTCGCTGCACTCTCTCAATAGCAAGAATGTCCTTCCTCAAGTTAGGAGACCAAAACTGTACACAATACTCCAGGTGTGGCCTCACCAAGCCCCTGCCCCTCTACTCAAATCCCCTCGCTATGAAGGCCAGCATGCCATTTGCTTTCTTAACCGCCTGCTGTACCTGCATGCCAACCTTCAATGACTGATGTACCATGACACCTAGGTCTCGTTGCACCTCCCCTTTTCCTACTCTGTCACCATTCAGATAATAGTCTGTCTCTCTGTTTTTACCACCAAAGTGGATAACCTCACATTTATCCACATTATACTTCATCTGCCATGCATTTGCCCACTCACCTAACCTATCCAAGTCACTCTGCAGCCTCATAGCATCCTCCTCGCAGCTCACACTGCCACCCAACTTAGTTTCATCCGCAAATTTGGAGATACTACATTTAATCCCCCGTCTAAATCATTAATGTACAATGTAAACAGCTGGGGCCCCAGCACAGAACCTTGCGGTACCCCATTAGTCACTGCCTGCTATTCTGAAAAGTACCCATTTACTCCTACTCTTTGCTTCCTGTCTGACAACCAGTTCTCAATCCACATCAGCACACTACCCCCAATCCCATGTGCTTTAACTTTGAGCATTAGTCTCTTGTGTGGGACCTTGTCGAAAGCCTTCTGAAAGTCCAAATATACCACATCAACTGGTTCTCCCTTGTCCACTCTACTTGAAACATCCTCAAAAAATTCCAGAAGATTTGTCAAGCATGATTTCCCTTTCACAAATCCATGCTGACTTGGACCTATCATGTCACCTCTTTCCAAATGCACTGCTATGACATCCTTAATAATTGATTCCATCATTTTACCCACTACCGATGTCAGGCTGACCGGTCTATAATTCCCTGTTTTCTCTCTCCCTCCTTTTTTAAAAAGTGGGGTTACATTGGCTACCCTCCACTCCATAGGAACTGATTCAGTGTCAATGGAATGTTGGAAAATGACTGTCAATGCATCCGCTATTTCCAAGGCCACCTCCTTAACTACTCTGGGATGCAGTCCATCAGGCCCTGGGGATTTATCGGCCTTCAATCCCATCAACTTCCCCAACACAATTTCCTGACTAATAAGGATTTCCCTCAGTTCCTCCTTCTTACTAGACCCTCTGACCTCTTTTATATGATGTTAAACTGTCTGTGTGAATCCAGAGTGAGTGCCAGACCTGACTCTGAACCAAAGTGGGGTGAAACAACATGGAGGAGCTCATCTCATAACACTTTGGTTTGACATCAGAGAGAGGTCCATTGAACAGCAGCAACTTGCATTCATATAGCATCTTTAATGCAGTAAAATATCCCAAGGTGCTCCATAGAAGCGGGATCGATCAAAGAAATTGACACCGAGCCAGAGAAGGATACATTAGGACTGTTGATCAAAAGTTTGGTCAGGGGTAAGTTTGAGGGAGCAGCTTAAAGGAGGAGAGAGAGGTAGAGAGGTGGAGAGGTTTAGGGCCTATATAGCTGAAGGCATGGCCGCCAATGGTGAGGTGAAGGATGTTGCAGGATGCACAATGGGCCAGAATTGGAGGAACGCAAAGTTCTCTGAAGGTTGTTGAAACCCCTTAAACACTTTGTAACCCTACCTGACCTTCATTTCAATATTTAGAGAGTAGTGATTCTGTCTTTTAAATTTCTAACTTTGGGAGTCAACTCCGCTGTCAAGGTATCCGGGAATGTTCACTGCTCTTTCCTAAACGCTAACCTGTTTAAGTACCAGCCAGGCAGGAACATAGAAATCATAGGTGCAGGAGTAGGCCATTTGGCCCTTCGAGCCTGCACCACCATTCAATAAGATTATGGCTGATCATTCCCTCAGTACCCCTTTCCTGCTTTCTCTCCATACCCTTTGATCCCCTTAGCCGTAAGGGCCATATCTAACTCCCTCTTGAATATATCCAATGAACTGGCATCAACAACTCTCTGCGGCAGAGAATTCCACAGGTTAACAACTCTCAGAGTGAAGAAGTTTCTCCTCATCTCAGTCCTAAATGGCCCACCCTACATCCTAAGACTGTGTCCCCTGGTTCTGCCAAGCAGAGTGAACTAGGTTATGCCTTGCTGGAACCCAAACTGCAAGCAGACACTTAAAACTGACAGTAGCAGAACAAAGTAGATGGTATGGTAAATGACTGGTACCTGCAACTGAAGTTCACCCTAAGTCCATGTTGCAACTGGGATAGAGGCAGTACAGTACACGGAAAAGTTATTTAAATAGCAACATGATCTTTGTTCAAAATATACTGATTTCATTGTTAAAAAACTTAAGCATTGTACAGGATAGCTGAGTCCAAAAAGGGGGCATTTCATTCCCTTATGTGACTTTACTGTTAACATAAGAACATAAGAACATATGAATTAGGAACAGGAGTAGGCCATCTAGCTCCTCGAGCCTGCTCCGCTCTTCAATAAGATCATGGCTGATCTGGCCGTGGACTCAGCTCCACTTACCCGCCCTCTCCCCGAAACCCTTAATTCCCTTCAGACATAAATGACAGTTCACTGCCTACGAAAATAGGCAATAACAAACTGAACAAAGAGTTCTTTGAGTCAAGTGGTTTATGGTCTTGAATAAGAGTAAAGTACCGGACAGTCTTGTGACTGGAGGCATTGTTCAGAAATAACTTTAGGAGTCGAACTGACTGTTATCAGTATAGTGCGCCACCTTGCTAATTCTCATGGACAATAAGTTACAACTCTTGAGGTCTTGTCTGTGTGGTAGAGTGACTCTTTAAAAAGGGGTCAGTGTTATTAAAACAATCTTTAATTGGTTAACTCACCTGACATGGGATTCTCTTTATGACCGCTTGATGTATTTAAGGTAAATTTGAGTATGGAATCTGCTCTGTCTGTCCGCTATGTATGCTCTGTCTCTTTTAAACTCTATTGATGTTGCTCTGTTAATGTAAAGCTAAGGAGATGGCTGGAGCCTTAAGGTCATCTGCCTATTCTGATCAGTTCTGCCTGTTTTCTCCCTTTTGTTGCTGGTCTAAGTACAGAAGAGATCCAGAATACAAAGTGTTACTAGCACGAGACAGGAGAACCAAGAGTAGTAGGGTATAGCAGTCTATAGAAAAGTGTCAGTTTAACTAAGTGAAGAAAAAAGAAAATTGAAGAAGTGTGCTATATTTTCTACGACATCACGAACACACAGACTTTACAAGATGGCTCCATTCCGTTTTATTGTAAACAGCAATGGCTGCATTAGCACAGTAGTCCGCTAGGTGGAGTAGTAGTCCACCAGGTGGAGCTATATATTACACTTCTCCCTCCATAATGAAGAAGTAATAATAACAAACAATCATCATACATAACTTGCATGATTATATATAACAAAAGATATGGACTTATTTTGCCATATTTACAAATCAAACTTAAAAACTTGTTTTCTGTTTCAAAGAGGATACCTTCGCTCTCGAACAGAACTTTCCAAACATGCTGTCGAACTTAGACTCATATTAGGCTGATCCTGAGGAAAGTTTTCCTCCAAGGAACGCCCTTGATTTACATTTGGACTCTCTACAACTTCAGACGTTTGTCTGCCTGACTCGGACTCAGACTTAAATTCTGACTTTCTCTTGGACTTGTTTCAAGTCCTGCTACAGCTGTATAGAGTACTGTGTATAGTTTTGATCTCCTTATTTAAGGAGGGATATTCTTGCATTGGAGGCAGTTCAGAGAATGTTCACTAGGTTGATTCCTGAGATGAAAGGGTTGAATTATGAAGAAATGTTGAGTAGGTTGGGCCTATGCTCATTGGGGTTTAGAAGGATGAGGGTGATCTTATTGAAACATATAAGATACTGAGGGGGCTCGACAAGGTAGATGCAGAGAGGATGTTTCCCCTCGTGGGGGAATCTAGAACTAGGGGGCATAGTTTCAGAATACTGAGATGAGGAGGAATTTCTTCAGTAGGTCGTGAATCTGTGGAATTCTCTGCCCCAGAGAGCTATGGAGGCTGGGTCATTCAATATATTTAAGGTAGAGATAGTCAGATTTTTGAGTGATAAGGGAGTGATGGGTTCTGGGGAACGGACAGGGAAGTGGAGCTGAGCCCAAGATCCGATCAGCCATGATCTTATTGAATGGTGGAGCAGGCTCGAGGGGCCAAATGGCCTACACCTGTTCCTATTTCTTACGTTCTTATGTATATCTGATGTAGGATTTGCTATTGTACTCTGCTTCTAATAAGACTATGTGATGAGTCAGAAATAATCGAATCATTCCAACTTTCAACTCCTTCCACATCTGTAGGTAAAATATGATCAATATGAACAAACCTGTCCATGATCCAACGTCTTGACCAACTATGTGCAAGGGCCACATATCTTCACCACTCTTTCTGGTAACAACTTTAATCATTTATGGTGATGGTTCTTCACGCACCTTCTGATTCAATTTCACGATTCTCTCTCTTACTCTACCTCTATCGTGATTCTTTTTCTGTCTTCATTGTTTCTCTTCTAGTGACTGTACCAAGTTTGGTTTTAACAACGAGAATCTGGTTCATGGCTGTCATTTGAGAAACAACTCTGCTGGTGTTCTATCAGTCATTGTATGAGGAGTATTATGATAAGTATTAAAAAAATTAGCCAATTTTTTTGTCCAACGACAACTGCCATTTCTTTGGATTTGGATTGAACATTTGATTGATGAGGGCACATTTTATAATTTGTACTGTGCGCTCTGTTGCACCATTTGAAGCAGGGTGGTACGGTGGAATCTTGGCATGTTTCACACCATTTTTGCTTGTGAACTGCGCAAATTGTTCTGAACAAAATTGTGGCCCAATATCAGACACAATTTCTTCTGGGAGGCCGTATGAAGAAAATAATCTTCGCAAATGATCTAGTGTTTTAATTGTTATTTTCTGCATCAGAAACACCTCTACCCACTTTGAATGGCTATCAATCACAATGAACAATTGCTGTCCTTCTAGCTCAGCAAAACCAATATGTAACCTTTGCCACACCCTGGGAGGCCATTTCCATGGCTGTGATGGTACTGATAGTGGTTTCTTGCTTACTCATCTGGCCACCATAAGTAACTGTGTGCAAAATTCTTGGTTAAGCACATTCCCAGGTGCTAGTCTTGAAGACCTCCTAATAGTTTGGACCTTACTTTATTTGGAATAACTACTCTTGCACCCCACATGATACAATCTTTATCCACTGATAATTCATTCCTATGAACAAAGTATGGATGAATATCTTTCTCTGATACCTGGTTTGGCTATATAATCATACACCTTTGACATAACTGGATCACGTTTGGTTGCTCTACCAATCTCTTCAGCTGTGACTGGCAGTTCATCAATGTATGAACAATAGAACACTTTTCCCCTAATGGGTGTAACTTGTGATGGGGAAGGCAACCTGGACATAGCATCAGCATTACTGTGATCAGCTGATCATCTGTATTCAATGTCATACATATATGCTGACAAAATCAAAGCCCAACTCTGCATTCGGACTGCAGCTAAGGTTGGAACTGGGGATTTTGGATGAAGGATTGCTGTCAGGGGCTTATGGTCCGTAACGATTATAAACTTACGACCATACAAGTATTTGTGGAACTTCTTGACCCCAAAGATTAATGCCAAAGCTTCCCTTTCGATCTGCGCATAATTACGCTCACTGAGTGTGTGAAGCAAAAGCAATTGATCTCTCATCCCCACTATGTAGTACATGAGAGATCACTACCCCAACTCCATATGGAGAGGAGCCACATGCTAGCTTGATCTCCTGAGATACATCATAGTGAATTAACAAGGTGTTCTCTACCAACTGGCTTTTACACTCCTTGAATGCTGTGTCGCATTCTTCTGACCACAACCACTGAACCTGTTTTTTCAACAGCTCATTTAGTGGATGTAACATTGTAGCCAAATTTGGTAGGAACTTCCCATAATAGTTTAAAAGACCCAAAAATGATCAAAGTTCAGTGACATTCTTGGGAGTGGGTGCATTTCTAATTGCATCTAGCTTTCCGTTGTTTGGCTGTAAACCATCTTTGTCCACTCTGTGCCCTAAGTACTCCACTGAGTTTTGAAATAACTCACACTTGCGAGCAGTCACTCGTATTCTGTGCTTCTCTAGCCAGTTGAGCACTTCATTCAACACGTTATTATGGATTTGCCTGTTTGGTGCTGAAATGAGTATGTCATCTAAATAACATATTAACCCTTCAGTGCCTTTCAAGATCTGGTTCATCACCCCTTGGAATATGGTGGGGCAGAAGACACCCCAAATGGTAGCCTACTAAATTGATATAGGCCTAGATGAATATTTATAGTCAAGCATGACTTGGACTCCTCATCTAGTTCAAGTTGTAAGTAGGCATTTGTAAAATCCAACTTTGAGAAGATCTGACCACCTGTCAGTATTGTGAACAAATCTTCCACATTTGGCATTGTATTGGGAGATTACCCTCTAGTACTTGGTATACGGGTGCTTTATAATCACCACACAAACTTACCTTATCATCTGACTTAGGTACAACAACAACGGGTGTAGCCCAATTATATAGATCTATCTTAGAGATAAAATTCTCAGTCTCTAGACTTTTGAGTTCTTGCTCAACTCTCTCCTTGAGTGCATATGGTATGGGACGTGGCTTGCAGTAAACTGGTCTAGCGTCCTT
Organism: Pristiophorus japonicus; assembly: GCF_044704955.1. Taxonomy (NCBI): domain Eukaryota; kingdom Metazoa; phylum Chordata; class Chondrichthyes; family Pristiophoridae; genus Pristiophorus; species Pristiophorus japonicus. The sequence continues at coordinate 49,917,759 of NC_091988.1, forward strand.
CTGTATCCTGACACTCGCCTTGAAGCCTTGGATCGGACTGCCCGTTACGCAGAACACCTTTGGATACTTCTTGATGACATTATCCTTCAATGTAAATCTCGTTTCAACATGAAAAATCTCATTCCAATCCAGCTTTGGTGATCCCAACCAATTTCTACCTAGTAAGGCAGGCTTGTCTCCTGCCACTACTAAGAGAGGCAAGCTCTGAAATTGATCCTTGTATTTCACTGGTATGGTGATATGTCCTACTACAGGAATGTTCTCTCCTGAGTAGCCTTGCAGCTCTATCTTCGACTTTTCCAGTGAAAAATCATTCAACTTGTCGAGATATAGCAATTCCGGTACTACGCTCACAGATGCGCCAGTGTCGATTTCCATGAGTATCCTGGTTCTTGCAACTACTTGGATGATGATATTTTTTGAATCACTGTTAGATATCCTTGTGCTCCTGATGACGTGTATTTCTTCGTCCTGTTGCTTTTCTTCCATGCTATGTAGTCTCTGGGAATTTCTACTTATAGCCTTGAAAGTTGGTTTATTCTTCAGTCAGCATACCTTCGCAAGATGCCCAGTTTTCCTGCAGAAGAGACAATCTGTCTTCACATACGGACAACTTTGAGCAATGTGTTGTCCCAAGCACCGATAGCATGACTTCAATGTATTGTTACCTTGACCAGTTGCTGAGGCCTTGGGGCCCAATTGCCTTTTTCTTTTAACCTGCAGGCAATTCACCTCGGTTGTCTGATGACTGGAAGTGGCTCGAAATTCTCGGGAGTATTGGTCAGCCATATCCATTGACATAGCTGTCTGACAAGCTAAATCAAAAGTCAAGTTAGGGGTTGTTAACAACTTCCTTCTGATCACTTAATTTTTCATCCCACAAACAAAATGGTCAGGCAATGCTTGGTCCTGAAAGTTTCTGAAATGAAAGTGAATAGATAGCTTTTTTAATGCTACAATGTACTCACTGATAATCTCACCAGGTAATTGATTTTGTATTCTAAAACGATAACTTTCAGCAATTTCCAGGAGCTCAGGGCTGTAGTGCTGTTCTAACTTGCTTAGAATCTGTAAATGATGTGTCCTTTGGCTTGACGGGAACAAGCAATTTTTTCAGGGTTTCATACACCTCAGAAAAATAGCCCATTTTCTTTCTAAAACCACCCAATTACTTTTTTGATCATCGGGGACTTCGATAATACTATTGGCGGTGAAGAACATTTCTAGCCGCTCCACATATGCTCCGAAAGTCGCTCGGTCACAATGAAATTCATCCAAGAGCCCTATTATTCCCATAGGCGTGGCCATCTCAACTCTTCAGTTCAGCCAAGTGTATTTGTAATTTCCCTTGGATTTTTAGCTGTTCTGCAACACAAAGGACCTCTATAGTCTCTCTGTTGTTTGGCTGGAATCATCCACCAACAAAAATTTCATTTAGTGTATCCAGGCACATGGTGCTGCTCAGGTATAAAAGGCCAGCCTTTTTGAGAGTCAGGCACTTTGGGCCTAAATAAAGCAGAGTTGTACCTTGCTTAGTTAAACAGTACTCAGTTTGAACCTTTATTGCATACATAACATTTGGCGACAAGAATACAAGAATCTTTGTTTGCAAAATGAGCACGATTGGATTTTTAGAGCGATTCATGGAGGGAGAAGATTGGGCAGACTTTGTGAACCGTTTGAACCAGTACATCGTGGCCAACAAAATGAAGGGGGTCGATGATGCAGATCGGCGTCGGGCCGTGTTCCTCACTGTGTGCAGTTCAAAGATCTACGGTCTGATAAAGAATCTACTCATGCCTAGTGGTCCAACAGAGAAAACGTACGAGGAGTTGTGTACATTGGTATGGGAGCCCCTCAAGCCAGACGACGGCATCATCATCTCGAGATACAGGTTTTATACACACGTTCAATCGGAGGGCCAGAACGCGGCGGAATTCGTTGCCGACCTGAGACGTCTAGCGGGACCGTGCAAGTTCGGGACAGTGATGGCAAACATGCTGTGGGACTTCTTTGTTATCGGTATCAACCACGAGGTGATCCTGCGCAAACTTCTGGTGGTGGAGGAGTTGGATTTAAAAAGGGCCATCCAGATCGCTCAATCATGTATGATGATGGACAGGAGACTAAAGCAAATATCGGTGAAGAACCGAACCTCGGTAAGTACTGTAAATGCGATTGATTCGCCGTTCGGCAGAGCGGCACATGACAGGGCCTAACTGGCTACATTCGCGAAACCTGTGTCTGCCCAAAGTCTGCCAGCGGGAATGTATCCGACTTCTCCGTGTTGGCGTTGTGGGGGAAATCATCGGCACCAGCAGTGCCGATTTAAGCAATATAGTTGCAAAGGCTGTCTGAGAGTGGGGCATCTCCAGCACAAATGTCCGCAGATGAGCAAGCGAGTTGTGACACACCATGTGGAGGATGAGAGTCAGACTAGTGTGGATCCGGATACGAGATGCCAGAGGAGGAAGTGTATGGACTGTACTCCTTCATAACCAAGAGTAAACCAATTTTGATTAACGTGAAGTTTAACGGGATACTGGTATTGATGGAACTGGTCACAAGGGCGAGTCAATCGATCATGAACGAGAGGGCATTTAATAAGTTGTGGGATACTAAGACTGTGAGGCCCAGGCTGAGCCCTGTTAACGCCAAGCTACGCACGTACACCAAAGAACTGATAAACGTGATTGGCAGTGCACAAATTAAAGTGTTATATAACGGTGTGGTTCACGAGTTACTGCTGTGGATTGTTCCAGGCAATGGCCCAATGCTGCTCGGCAGGAGCTGGTTGGAGAAGATTAGATGCGACTGGAACAACATAAAGGCGTTGTTATCGGAGGAAGATACATGTGCCCAAGTATTGAGCAAGTTCCCCTCGCTATTCGAACCGGATATCGGCCACTTCACGGGAGCCAAGGTGCAGATCCACGTGGACTCAGATGCAAGATCCGTCCATCATAAAGTTTGGGCAGTGCCCTATATGATGAAGGAAAAGGTCGAAATCGAACTGGACAGACTCCAGCATGAAGGGATCATATCACAGTCGAATTTAATGAATGGGCTAGCCCCATTGTGCCTGTGCTGAAAAGTGATGGCACAGTCAGAATCTGTGGAGACTACAAGGCTACGATCAACAGGGTTTCGAAACAAGATCAGTACCCATTACCGAAGGCTGGTGACTTATTTGCAACGCTCGCCGGAGGGAAGTCATTCACAAAACTGGACATGACGTCGGCCTATATGACACAGGAGTTGGTCAAGACGTCGAAGAGACTTACGTGCATTAACACGCACAAAGGACTGTTTATTTACCACAGGTGCCCTTTCGGAATTCGCTCGGCTGCAACAATATTCCACAAGAATATGGAAAGTCTACTGAAGTCCGTTCCCAGAACCGTCATGTTCCAAGTTGACATCCTGATCACCGGTCGTGACACCAAGGAACATCTGAACAACCTGGAAGAGGTTCTACTGTGTTTGGATAGAGTGGGACTCAGACTGAAATGCTCTAAGTGCATCTTCATGGCATTGGAGGTCGAATTTCTCGGGAGGAAAATCGCCGCTGATGGCATCAGACCTACTGACGTGAAAACCAAAGCCATCAAGAATGCACCCAAGCCGCAGAACATGACAGAGCTGCATTCGTTCCTGGGTCTACTCAACTACTTTGGTAACTTCCTACCTAAATTGAGCACCTTACTAGAACCACTGCACATGCTATTGAGAAAAGGCGACAACTGGGAGTGGGGCGCATCGAAAGACAGAGCTTTCGAGAAAGCCAACAATCTGCTTTGCTCGAACAAGCTGCTGGTACATTATGACCCATGTAAACATTTAGTTTTGGCCTGTGACGCATCGTCATATGGAATTGGTTGCGTATTCCAACAAGCTAATGAGTCGGGGAAGCGTCAATCTGTCGCGTATGCATCCAAAGGTTTGTCTAAAGCAGAAAGAGCCTACAGAATGGTAGAAAAAGAAGCTTTAGCGTGTGTGTATGGTGTTAAAAAAAGATGCATCAATACCTGTTCAGTCTGAGATTCGAATTAGAGACTAATCACAAGCCGCTCATTTCATTATTTTCTGAGAGCAAAGGTATCAATACCAACGCTTCATCCCGCATCCAAAGGTGGGCGCTGATATTATCTGCCTATGATTATGTCATTCGCCACAGACCTGGCACAGAGAATTCTGCCGATGCTTTCAGGTGTTTGCCATTGACCACACTGGAGGTGGAAACGCCACAACTGGCGGATCTAATGTTAATCATGGATGCTTTTGAGAGAACCCCTGTCACGGCTCAACAAGCTGGACCAGCCAGGACCCAATTTTATCGGTGGTAAAGGGTTGCATCCTCAAAGAGGATTGGTCTGCCATAGGAGGGAGAGCGATGCCCATAAAAGGGCGGCAGTCAGGAGGGTAGCTCAACAGAGAGAGAACGAGGCCCATAAAAGGGCGGCAGTCAGGAGAGTAGCTCAACAGAGGGAGAGTGAGGCCCATAAAAGGGCGGCTTCATGAGAGCAGCTCAACAGAGGGAGAGCAGGTTCAGGTTCAAAAGTCAAAAAAGAAGTAGAAAGAAATCGAGTGTGATGTCACAGCTAAATGGGTAAGTGATTGGCTGGTCGATTGGTGAGTAGTTTTTCTTTTTTCTTTATCTTTTTCTTTTCTTATCAGTAGGTAACCTTTGGCGCTGTTACCAATTAGGTTAATTTAAGGGTTAAGTCATGGCAGGAGAGCCCACACCCATGTCATGCTCTTCCTGTGCTATGTGGGAAAGTGTCCCTGACAACTACATGTGCAGGAAGTGTATCCAGCTGCAGCTCCTGACAGACCGCATTTTTGCACTGGAGCTGCGGATGGATTCATTGTGGAGCATCCGCGATGCTGAGGATGTCGTGAATAGCACGTTTAGTGAGTTGGTCACACCGCAGGTAAAGGTTACACAGCTAGATAGGGAATGGGTGACCATCAGGCAGAGCAGTAGAAGGAAGGTAGTGCAGGGGTTCCCTGCGGTCATCTCCCTCCAAAACAGATATACCATTTTGGTTACTGTTGGGGGAGATGGCTCATCAGGGGAAGGCAGCAGCAGCCAAGTCCATGGCACCAGGGGTGGCTCTGTTGCACAAGAGGGCAGGAAAAAGAGTGGGAGAGCTATAGTGATAGGGGATTCTATTGTAAGAGGAATAGATAGGCGTTTCTGCAGCAGCAAACAAGACTCCAGGATGGTTTGTTGCCTCCCTGGTGCAAGGGTCAAGGATGTCTCGGAGCGGCTGCAGCACATTCTGGAGGAGGAGAGTGAGCAGCCAGCTGTCGTGGTACATATAGGTACCAACGATATAGGTAAAAAATGGGACGAGGTCCGGACAAGCTGAATTTAGGGAGCTCTGAGTTAAATTAAAAAGTACGACCTCAAAGGTAGTAATCTCAGGATTGCTACCAGTGCGACGTGCTAGTCAGAGTAGGAATTGCAGGATAGCTCAGATGAATACGTGACTTGAGGAATGGTGCAAGGGGGAGGGATTCAAATTCCTGGGACATTGGAATCTGTTCTGAGGGAAGTGGGAGCAGTACAAACCAGGCGATTTGCACCTGGGCAGGACCAGAACCGATGTCCTAGGTGGAGTGTTTGCTAGTGCTGTTGGGGAGGATATAAACTAAAATGGCAGGGGGATGGGAATCTATGCAGGGAGGCAGAGGGAAGTAAAAAGGGGGCAGAAGCAAAAGGTAGGAAGGAGAAAAGCAAGAGTGGAGGGCAGAGAAATCAAGGGCAAAAATCAAAAAGGGCCACATTACAACATAATTCTAAAAGGACAATGAGTGTTAAATAAACAAGCCTGAAGGCTCAACGTGAGGAGCATTCGTAATAAGGTGGATGAATTGACTGCTCAGATAGCTGTTAATGGATATGATGTAATTGGGATTACAGAGACATGGCTCCAGGGTAACCAAGGCTGGGAACTCAACATCCAGGGGTATTCAATATTCAGGAAGGACAGACAGGAAGGAAAAGGAGGTGGGGTACTGGTTAAATAAGAGATTAATGCAATAGTAAGGAAGGACATTAGCGTGGATGATGTAGAATCTATATGGGTAGAGCTGAAAAGGGCAGAAAACGTTAGTGGGAGTTGTGTACAGACCACCAAACAGTAGTAGGGAGGTTGGGGATGGCTTCAAACAGGAAATTAGGGAATCGTGCAATAGGGATACATCAGTTATCATGGGTGACTTTAATCTACATATAGATTGGGCTAACCAAACTGGTAGCAATATGGTAGAATAGGGGTAATCATACTGTGGAGGAGGATTTCCTGGAGTGTATAAGGAATGATTTTCAAGACCAATATGTCGGGGAACCAACTCGAGAGCTGGCTATCCTAGACTGGGTCTTGTGTAATTGAGATGATTAATTAGTAATCCCTTGGGGAAGAGTGACCATAATATGGTAGAATTCTTCATTAAGATGGAGAGTTAATTCAGAGACTAGGGTCCTGAACTTAAAGAAAGGAAACTTCGACGGTATGAGACATGAATTGGCTAGGATAGACAGGAGAATGATACTTAAAGGGTTGACGGTAAATAGGCAATGGCAGACATGAACTATAACAATTGTATTTCCCTGTGTGACGTAAGAATAAAAAAGGGAAGGTGGCTCAACCGTAGCTAACAAGGGAAATTAGGGAAAGTGTTAAATCCAAGGAAGAGGCATATAAATTGGCCAGAAAAAGCAGCAAACCTGAGGACTGGTTGAAATTTAGAATTCAGCAGAGGAGGGACTAAGGGTTTAATTAGGAGTAAACTTGCAGGGAACATAAAAACTGATTGCAAAAGCTTCTATAGATATGTGAAGAGAAAAAGATTAGTGAAGACTAATGTAGGTCCCTTGCAGTCAGAATCAGGTGAATTCATAATGGGGGCCACGGAAATGGCAGACCAATTGAACAAATACTTTGGTTCTGTCTTCAATAAGGAAGACACGAATAACCTAGTGGACCGAGGGTCTAGCGAGAAGGGGGAACTGAGGGAAATCCTTATTAGTCAGGAAATGGTGTTAGGGAAATTGAAGGGACTGAAGGCCAATAAACCCCAGGACCTGTTAGTCTGCATTCCAGTGTACTTAAGGAAGTGGCCCTAGAAATAGTAGATGCATTGGTGGTCATTTTCCAACATTCCATGGACTGGTTCATAGAAACATAGAAAATAGGTGCAAGAGTAGGCCATTCGGCCCTTCGAGCCTGCACCACCATTCAATATGTTCATGGCTGATCATGCATTTCAATACCCCATTCCTGCTTTCTCTCCATAGAAACATAGAAAATAGGTGCAAGAATAGGCCATTCGGCCCTTCGAGCCTGCACCACCATTCAATATGTTCATGACTGATCATGCATTTCAATACCCCATTCCTGCTTTCTCTCCATACCCCTTGATCCCTTTAGCCGTGAGGCCACACCTAACTCCCTTTTGAATATATCTAATAAACTGGCCCCAACAACTTTCTGTGGTAGAGAATTCCACATGCCCACAACTCTCTGAGTGAAGAAGTTTCTCCTCATCTCGGTACCAAATGGCTTACCCCTTATCCTTAGACTGTGTCCCCTGGTTCTGGACTTCCCCAACATCGGGAATATTCTTCCTGCATCTAACCTGTCCAGTCCCGTCAGAATTTTATATGTTTCGATGAGATCCCCGCTCATCCTTCTAAACTCTAGTGAATACAGGCCCAGTCGATCCAGTCTCTCCTCATATGTCAGTCCTGCCATCCCGGGAATCAGTCTGGAGAACCTTCGCTGCACTCCCTCAATAGCAAGAATGTCCTTCCTCAGATTAGGAGACCAAAACTGAACACAATATTCAAGGTGTGGCCTTACCAAGGCACTGTACAACTGTAGTAAGACCTCCCTGCTCCTATACTTGAATCCTCTCGTGATGAAGACCAACATGCCATTTACCTTCTTCACCACCTACGGCACCTGTATGCCAACTTTTAATGACTGATGTACCATGGCATTGCACCTCCCCCTTTACCAATTTGTCACCAGTCAGATATTAATCAGCCCTCCTGTTTTTACCACCAAAGTGGATAACCTCACATTTATTCAAATTATACCGCATCTGCCATGTATTTGCCCACTCTCCTAACCTGTCCAAGTCACCCTGCAGCCTCTTAGCATCCTTCTCACAGCTCACACTGCCACCCAGCTTAGCGTCATCTGCAATCTTGGAGATATTACATTCAACTCCTTCGTCTAGATCATTTATGTATATTGTAAATAGCTGGGGTCCCAGCACTGAACCTTGCGGTACCCCACTAGTCACTGCCTGCCATTCTGAAAAGGACTCATTTATTCCTACTCTCTGCTTCCTGTCTGCCAATCAGTTCTCTATCCACGTCAGTACATTACCCCCAATACCATGTGCTTTAATTTTGCACTCTAATCTCTTGTGTGGGACCTCGTCAAAAGCCGTTTGAAACTCTAAATACACCACATCCACTGGCTCCCCCTTGTCCACTCTACTAGTTACATCCTCAAAAAACTCTAGAAGATTTGTCAAGCATGATTTCCCTTTCAGAAATCCATGCTGACTTGGACCGATCCTGTCACTGCTTTCCAAATGCGCTGCCATTACATCTTTAATAATTGCTTCCAACATTTTCCCCACTACTGATGTCAGGCTGACTGGTCTATAATTCCTTGTTTTCTCTCTCTCCCTCCTTTTTTAAAAAGTGGGGTTACATTAGCTACCCTCCAGTCCATAGGAACTGATCCAGAGTCTATAGAATGTTGGAAAATGACCACTAATGCATCCACTATTTCTAGGGCCACTTCTTTAAGTACTCTGGGATGCAGTCCATCAGACCCTGGGAACTTATCGGCCTTCAATCCCATCAATTGCCCTAAGACAATTTGCTGACTAATAAGGATTTCTTTTAGTTCTTCCTTCTCGCTAGACCCTTGTTCCCCTAATATTTCCGGAAGGTTATTTGTGTCTTCCTTAGTGAAGACAGAACCAAAGTATTTGTTCAATTGGTCTGCCATTTCTTTGTTCCCCATTATGCCTTCACCTGATTCTGACTGTAAGGGACCTACATTTGCCTTCACTAATCTTTTTCTCTTCACGTATCTGTAGCTTTTGCAGTCAGTTTTTATGTTCCCTACAAGCTTACTCTCATATTCTATTTTTCCCCTTCTAATTAAACCTTTTTTCCTCCTCTGCTGAATTCTATATTTCTCCCAGTCCTCAGATTTGCTGCTTTTTCTTGCCAATTTATGTGCCTCTTGGATTTAACACTATCCCTAATTTCCCTTGTAAGCCATGATTGAGCCACCCTCCCTGTTTTATTTTTACACCAGACAGGGATGTACAATTGTTGAAGTTCATCCATGTGATCTTTAAATGTCTGCCATTGCTAATCCACCGTCAACCCTTTAAGTATCATCCGCCAGTCTATCCTAGCCAATTCACATCTCATACCGTCGAAGTTATCTTTCTTTAAGTTCAGGACTCCAGTCTTTGTATTACCTGTGTCACTCTCCATCTGAATGAAGAATTCTACCATATTATGATCACTCTTCCCCAAGGAGCCTCGCACAACAAGATTGCTAATTAATCCTTTCTCGTTACCTATCACCAAGTCTAGGATGGCCAGCTCTCTAGTTGGTTCCTCGACATAGTGGTCTAGAAAACCATCCCTTATACACTCCAGGAAATCCACCTCCACCATATTGCTACCAGTTTGGTTAGCCCAATCTATATGTAGATTAAAGTCACCCATGATAACTGCTGTACCCTTATTGCACGCATCCCTAATTTCCTGTTTGATGCCATCCCCAACCTCACTATGACTGTTTTGTGGTCTGTACACAACCCCTTTGGTGTCCCGCAGCTCTACCCATACAGAATCCACCTCATCCAAGCTAATGTCCTTCCTTAATATTGCGTTAATCTTCTCTTTTAACAGCAATGCTACCCCACCTCCTTTTCCTTTCTGTCTATCTTTTCTGAATATTCAATACCCTTGGATGTTGAGTTCCCAACCTGATTACCGCTATCTGTGCAGTTAATTCATCCACCTTATTACGAATGCTCCTCGCATTGAGACACAGAGCCTGTCGGCTTGTTTTTTTTTAACACTCTTTGTCCTTTTAGAATTATGCTGTAATGTGTCCCTTTTTGATCTTTGTCTTTGATTTTTCTGCCTTCCACTTTTACTTTTCTCCTTTCTACCTTTTGCTTCTGACCTCATTTTACTTCCCTCTGTCTTCCTGCATAGGTTTCCATCCCCTGTACTATGAATTTAAATCCTCCCCAACAGCACTAGCAAACACTCCCCCTAGGACATCGGTTCCGGTCCTGCCCAGGTGCAGACCGTCCGGTTTGTACTGGTTCCACCTCCCCCAGAACCGGTTCCAATGTCCCAGGAATTTGAATCCCTCCCTCTTGCACCATTCCTCAAGCCACATATTCATCTTAACTATCCTGCTATTTATATTCTGACTAGCACATGGCACTGGTAGGAATCCTGAGATTACTACCTTTGAGGTCCTACTTTTAACTCCTAGCTCCTAAATTCAGCTTGTAGGACCTCATCCCGCTTCTGCTTACTACCTATATCGTTGGTACCTATACACACCACGGCAACTGGCTGTTCGCCCTCCCCCTCCAGAACGCCCTGCAGCCGCTCCGAGACATCCTTGACCCTTGCACCAGGGAGGCAACATACCATCCTGCAGTCTCATTTGCGGCCGCAGAAACGTCTATCTATTCTCCTTACAATAGAATCCCCTACCACTATAGCTCTCCCACTTTTTTTCCTGCCCTCCTGTGCAGCAGAGCCACCCACAGTGCCATGAACTTGGCTGTTGCTGCCTTCCCCTGATGAGCCATCTCCCCCAACAGTATCCAAAGTGGTATATCTGTTTTGGAGGGAGATGACCACAGGGGACTCCTGCACTACCTTCCTACTACTGCTCTGCCTGATGGTCACCCATTCCCTATCTGCCTTTGTACCCTTTGCCTGCGGTGTGACCAACTCTCTCAACGTGCTATCCATGACATCCTCAGCATCGCGGATGCTGCAGAGTGAATCCACCCACACCTCCAGTTCCGCAATGCGGTTTGTCAGGAGCTGCAACATTCACACTTCCTGCATATATAGTAGTCAGGAACACTGGAAGCATCCCTAATTTCCCAGATAGCACAGGAGGAGCATGGCACGGTGCTGTGCTCAACTGGCATGATTTAACCCTTAAATTATTTAATTTACTTAATTTGGCAACAATGACAAAGGTTTCCTACTGATAAGAAAAAGAAAAAAGATAAAGAAAAAAGAAAAACTACTCACCAATCAACCAGCCAATCACTTACCCTCTTGGCTGTGATGTCACACTTCAATTACTTTTTACTTCTTTGTTTACTTCCTGCCTCTTCTGCAGCTGCAGGTAGCTGCTCCCTTTCTGCCGCTGCTCGCTCTCAGCCGCCGCCCTTTATAGTCCCGCTCTGTCGCCGACCACCTCTCGCGATGCTGCTCCCTCTATGTTCCATTCCTATGGATTGGAAGATAGCTAATGTAATCCCACTTTTTCAAAAAGGAGGGAGAGAGAAAACAGGGAATTATAGACCTGTTAGCCTGTCATCGGTGATGGGGAAAATGCTGGAATCAATTATTAAAGATGTAATAGCAGCGCATTTGGAAAGCAGTGATAGGATCAGTCCAAATCAGCATGGATTTATGAAAGGGAAATCATGCTTGACAAACTTGAGTTTTTTGAAGATGTAACTAGTAGAGTGGATAAGGGAGAACCAGTGGATGTGGTGTATTTGGACTTTCAAACGGCTTTCGACAAGGTCCCACACAAGAGATTAGTGTGCAAAATTAAGGCACATAGTATTGGGGGTAATGCATTGATGTGGATAGAGAACTGGTTGCCAGACAGGAAGCAAAGATTGGGAATAAACGTGTACTTTTCAGAATGGCAGGCAGTGACTAGTGGGGTACTGCAGGGTTCAGTGCTGGGACCCCAGCTATTTACAATAAACATTAATGATTTAGACGAAGAAATTGAATGTAATATCTCCAAGTTTGCAGATGTCACTAAGCTGGGTCGCAGTGCGCGCTGCGAGGAGGATGCTAAGAGGCTGCAGGGGGACTTGGACAGCTTAGGTAAATGGGCTTCCTGTCTGCCAACCAGTTCTCTATCCATGTCAGTACATTACCCCCAATACCATGTGCTTTAATTTTGCACACCAATCTCTTGTGTGAGACCTTGTCAAAAGTCTTTTGAAAGTCCAAATACACCACATCCACTGGTTCTCCCTTGTCCACTCTACTAGTTACATCCTCAAAAAATTCCAGATTTGTCAAGCATGATTTCCCTTTCATAAATTCATGTTGATTTGGACCGATCCTGTCACTGCTTTCCAAATGCACTGTTATTACATCTTTAATAATTGATTCCAACATTTTCCCCACTGCTGGGCTTGTATCCACTGGAGTTTAGAAGAATGAGAGGGGATCTCATAGAAACATATAAAATTCTGATGGGATTGGTTAGGTTAGAGGCAGGAAGAATGTTCCCGTTGCTGTGGAGTTCCAGAACTGGGGTCACAATCTAAGAATAAGGGGTAAGCCATTTGGGACTGAGCTAAGGAGAAACTTCTTCACTCAGAGAGTGGTTAACCTGTGGAATTCCCTACCGCAGAGAGTTGTTGAGGCCAGTTCATTAGATATATTCAAAAGGGAGTTAGATATGACCCTTATGGCCAAAGGGATCAAGGGGTAGGGAGAGAAAGCAGGAAAGGGGTACTGAGGTTGAATGATCAGCCATGATCTTATTGAATGGCAGTGAAGGGCCGAATGGCCTGCTCCTGCACCTAATTTCTATATTTCTATGTTTCTATTGGAGACGGGAGCAAGGATAACTGCGGGTTTGATAATACTACGGAAGGATGTGTCATTGGAATAAGCCCTGCCCGAACCAAACCCACACATTACGCCTATCAAGGATGAAGAACAATGACAGGTAAAGACCATCCAGTCCATCGAGCCTGACCCACACAATCCTGATACCTTGTGTATCACAATATATACACTCCACCCCACCCGAAACCATGTGATCTCCTGGGAGAGGCAACAAACCAGTTAAAAAAACCCAGGCCAATTTGGGGAAAAAATCTGGAAAATTCCTCTCCGACCCATCTAGGCGATCAAAACTGTGTGGTAACTAGCCTGGGAACTTACGATTACAGAGGCTTGACTTGTAACATTAAAATGCCTAACTTTTGCTTTACTCCCAGAGTGTCAGTGGCAGTGGGAAGAAGCGATGAGATTAAGCAAAATATTGACGATTACATGGAAGAGCAAGCACCACCAATTCTCCTGTTACTTGATTTAACTGAGCTCAAAGGACCATTAAGAAATTATGAGCTAAAGAATAAAAGCAAAGAACTGGACAGTGAAATAAAGGATAACCTGAAAAACCCGCCTTGGTACTTGAGATTATGAACGTTGAAATACATCCGTGGATAAGGATCCTTTCACATACCCCAGTGGCAGTACAGATAGTAATAGTCTTGAGTTGGTTGGTGATGCTATGTAACAAGTGCAATAGACAGAAGAGGTATACCCGAGCAAAGCTACAAGCTAGGGATCAGGTCAAACTCTTGGCAGAATGTGCAGGCAGATACAAGAGACGCAGAATAAAAACCTTGGCTAGGGCCATTAATCAAGAACACAGAAAGTCTTTGCGAGGGCCACCTAAGGGGGACCAACCACAGCAATGGCACGAGTGCCTGATATGAGTCGTGAGTGTCCCAATCCTATCGCCTGATCAACAAAACTGGGGCGGGAGACACACGAATCAAGATAAGGGAAAGGAAAATTATTGTTCATGGTGGGTGTTTGGAGTAACCACCTGATCAAATGGGGGATTGTAGGAGAACAAATTAGTCAGGGGGAAAATTAATTTAGTAAAGTCAAAATCTTAGGCAAGAAAGGCTGAAAAAGGCATACATATGTTCTTGGTAGAATAGCTGAGCTCTAACTGCTGAACGACTTATTGAACCCATAATCTTGGAACAGAATGTGTTTTGCTGTTATCAAAGCTAAAACAAAGAGGTTATAAAACCCAGCCGAATGCATCATTAGAACAAGTTGAGGTTGAGGTCAAAAGTAGATAGATCATTCTATCACAGTATAAACCAGTTGGGAAAAATACACTCCAAGGCTAGGTCATATGGGGTGGTAAGAGATTACGGGAAACAAAGGACAGTTGAAAAATATGTATCAACTGATTGAAAGCAGTGAGGCTAAGAGGTAACTTATCAGATAAACGGCACACAGGGGAGGTAACAAAGCTTGCTGTCAATATAATTTTATTAATCAATTAATTATAGTTGTTAGGCGAAAAGTTTGTGACGCGGCATGGAAACAACAAATGGAAAACCTCCGCGCGCAACTTCATGATTTTGTATGTATTTTGACTGTATAAAAACAGTAACCTAAGATTGTTCGGAGAGAACAGCTGGTTTGAGTCACCGAGTTATTGAACTTGTGTAGAAGCTGTTTCTCCCTCGATGGAGTACTTTATAATAAACAATTCTTTTCTCCAAAACAGAATTGTGTTGAGTATCTTTGTAATACTCCACGACACGCCCGCCCACTTTTTTGGTGCGGAATCATCAGAATGGGCGAACCCAATGCCTATAATATTCTCCAGCATTACTTTCAGCACGTAATTAACACTGAGATTCAATAATACTGACTGCCCACTTTTTTTTGTCGTAAAGATCATATTTGCCAAAACTAGAGCCTAGTATATCACCCAGCTTCACTTTCAGCACCTCACACACATCTCGCCCACAATATCGCCCGCCAAAAACACCGCTCTGAAAAAGTTGAACTGTTCTGAACTAATCACAGTGGTGTGGACACCATTTTGCAAATCGCATGTCACTTCATTGAAATGACTGCTTCAACTTCGGGGGAGTTTGGATTGACTCTGGAGTTCTTCTCAGGTGATGTGACCATGTGAACAGACATCTTGGGTTTTACTGTAGGTATCTTTTAGTGTGGAAATTTATTGCTTGTGAACAATTGGCATTATACTTTTATTGGAATGGGGCCAGTCATTTCTCAGTCTGCATCGATTACAACGCAGATGCTGCAGTGTGCAAATGGCACAACGTCTAATCCACAGCATTATGTGCCCAATCTAAGACATGCCAGACTGAGGAGGAGGTCCAGACGATACACACGCTGCACTTACAAGGAGAAGCAGTCTTACCTCGACTTAACCGAGAACTCCTGCCTTCAGAGGCTGCGCTTCCACAAAGTAGTTATCAGTGAAATATACCAGCTCATCAGGGCAGATCTGCAGCCTGCCAGCACCTTCAAGATATCACTGTCCATCAAGGTCAAGGTCACCGGGACACTGTCGCTCTACGCATTTGGTTCCTTTCAGGCCTCCGTGGTCGACATTTCCCTCTGTCTCAGCATCCCTCACATTGCTGCATTAGACAGGTCATGGAGGCCCTGTACCCACGTAGGGTGGACTTTATCAGCTTCCCGATGACCATGGAGGCTCAGACTGACAGGGCTGGAGCATTCTGCAGCATTGCTAAGTTCCCCAAGGTGCAGGGAGCAATACAGTGTACCCACATTGTCATGCGGGCACCTTCTCAGGACCCAGAGGTTTTTCGCAACAGAAAAGGATTTCACTCCCTGAAGGTCCGACTAGTTGTTGACCACAACCAGATAATTATGGCAGTGAATGCCAAATATCCGGGCAGCTTTGTTGAGGCTCACATCCTGCATGAGAGCGCTGTCTCTGACATGTTTACCAGTCAGCCACAAGGTCAATGCTGGATGCTTGGTGACAAACAATATAGCCTAGCCACCTGGCTGATGACCCCCCCCCCCCCCCTGCGTGACACCCACACCGAGGCCGAGAAGTGATACGAGAGCCACAGAGCCACACACAATGAGGTCCAGAAAACAATTAGTGTGCTTAAGCAGCGCTTTAGATGCCTGGATCACTCAGGAGGGGAGCTACAATACAACCCTGAGCAGGAAGCTCAATCTGTGGTCGTGTGTTCCATGCTGCACAACTTGGCTATCAGGAGGGGACAAGAATTGCCAGAAGGGACTGATGCTCCACCTCAGGAGAGAGAGGAAGAGGAGGACGAGGGACTGGACGCTGACCTTGGGCCAGACAATCAGGCTGACTATGCAACCATGCCCACGCCTCCCTCCAGACCGCAGGAAAAGGCCCGTGGTGGCTACATAGCTGCAAGACTCTTACGTCAGCAGCTCATAAATGAGCGATTTGCCTGAAAAAACTTTACTGTTATTGACAAAGCATTACACACTGCTGTGTGTGCAGCTCAGACATCAATGGTGGGCATCACCTTGGTGCCAGTTAAAGTTTAAGTTAATTCAAGCTAAGTGTAATTATACCCTTTCATGTTAAGGAATCACCAGTGTGTAACAATCCAACTATCTGAGACAATGCGCAAAAAGGTTATGTTGAATAAAAAAACTTTTAATAAGACCATTGGTCTGAAATCATAAGTATCACAGGCAAAAACACCCCACCCTACTTTTTCGAACATTGACATCAATCAAATGGTCAACATGTCCAGCAACACAGAATACAAATGCAAACCAACAGGGTGGCCCCCTCCCCCCATACATTACAACAAATTACATACACCGAGATGGAGATATAACACAGCCATCACCTGCAGACATGCACCTCACTTTCCTTCCCCACCCCCCCTTCTTCTCCCCACCCCTACCCCTTCCCCTCCTCGCTCCACGCCGCCTGGCCGAGGTGCTCCTCAAGCAGTGCCTCATTGGGGGGGATGAAGGCAGAGCCGGTGGTCGACCGGTGCGGGGGGGTACCGAGGTGAGAACATTCTCGGATCCAGAAGCAGGATCTTGCTCCTGCCTCTCATGTGTCATTGGCACTAGGGGTGGAGTGCCGCACTCCGGGATCACCGGAAGGCCTGTGCCACGGGTGTTCCTGGCTATCACCTCCAGGGCGTCCGCCATCCACAGAACGTACTCCGTCATGGTGCCGGAGATGCTGGCCAGCTGTCGGGATATGCCCCTCAATGCATGTAGGATCTGGTCACCTATGTCTACAGACCTCCTGGACAACTGTACCATTTCTCCGCTCTCATCTGGCGCTCGTGGAGCAGACCTGCCGCGTCCACGAAACCTCCGCGGGGTCGGCGCCATCCTGGGGACACCTGTGGCGAGGTGCTTGGGCCCGGTACCACCAGAGTGGAGGTGGGAATGCCCACTAGGTGGGAAGGAGCACTAGATGGCCTTGGGGTGGAATGCCTTCTGAAGCCTGGCGATGCAGACTCCTCAAAGTCGGCACTCTTATCTGTGGAGAACAGACCCAGCTGATTGACGGGCGAGAATCGGAGCTCCTCAGCACCAGATGGAGGATCGTCCGGCGGGTCCGGCCCCGCGCCCCCACCTTCTGGCCTCTGTGGTCTTGCCTTGGGACGCACTGCTGACTGAGCTGCAAAACACAAATGAAGTTATTGAAGGAGAAGGGGGTGCTAGGGTCACAAGGTGAGTCTAGCGCTGCACACAGCATATGCACAACAAAAGCACCACTGCTATCAACATCATCACAGACATCACATTTCATGACCAGCAACACATTGTGCATTGCAATGATTCTCATGAGGCCAGCATTATTTATAGGACACTTTTAGAAATCATCTATCATATATTATTGTTTGGATATAAGTGGGTGCGGCATCTATTGACTTCACATCACGCAATGGTGTATAATTTACTCACGTGGCCTCACTTCAGGGTCTGCAGCTGCCTGCATGGCCATCCGGGGGTTGCTCCCCACATGCGAGCACCCACTCCTCCATGTCAGTGAGGTCGCTGATGACTGGTGGCCCCCCACCCGGTCGCCTCTGTTCAAACCTAGTCGTTGATAGCTTCTTCTGTAAAAGGTAACAGGACGACATGGCATGAGATCATTGCGTGATATCATTGCTAGGTACTGTCACAGAGACTGATACAACACATAACCGACAGTTGTAATCATGATTATTATGATAATTATCATTCTTTACCTAAAGACGTGCACCATGACCGCAGGCTTTGAGTACAGCATTCCCGGTAAAAGTGAAACTCCTCACATCTGATGATAGCCACTCATGACTCTTACAAATCAAATGATATAAATACATAAGTACATGTAAATAAATGTAATATTTACTCTTGCAGATCCAACAAGGTCATTCCATCGTTTGCGGCATTGGTTGCCCTCACGCACCTCGTTGGTCGCCGACGAGACCACCTCTGCTATCTCGGCCCATATTCTCTGGTAGGCCTTTGGGGTGGGCTTCCCACGCCCTCCCTGTGTCAAATTACCCCACCATGACTCGACCTCCTGCATGAGGGAGGCATTAGCCTCGTCCGAGAAACTCCTCGCTCTTTTGCGTCTTCCAATGTGCTCCTCTCCCAATTCACTACTCTCACCAGCATTAGTCTCCACAGCGTGCTGTGTCGTCTCCTCCACTCCCTCCATTATAGGCACCAAATTCAGGAAAATATCTAGCTGGTAACAGCTAAGTTTTTTGGCACAATTTGCTATAAAGCTTGAAACTCTCCCTCCTTCCTCTCAAAGCAACCACACTACAACCACACATGCCTTTACTCCCTCTCAGCTCCCTCCCTCTCTGTCTCCTCTTATGCACATGTAATGATGACCCTTGACCTCCTGAATCGCGGGAATCGAGCATTGCCATGCCGTTGCTAAGGACGGCGACACTTTACGGCAGAAGGTCAGAGAGATTTAACGCTAACGCCCATTTCAGATCGCTCGCGGTAATGCCCGATTTTTAAAATGGAGACTAGGGACTTTGAAAATGGGTGACAAGCCGACGATCTGAAAAACCATTTTTACCTCCCATGCCGGAAATAACGCCCATTTTTGGGCAATCTGCACAACAGTGTAAAATGTGTGTTTGTGAGGTCATACCAAAAGCATAACATTTATATAGTGTTTTTAATGTAGTGAAACGTTCCAAAAAGCTTCACAGGAGGATTATGAGACAAAACATTTGACACTGAGCCACATATGGAGAAATTAGGGCATGTTTGGTCACAGGGGTAGGTATTAAGAAGCGTCTTAAAGGATTTAGAGAGGTAGAGAGGCGGAGAGGTTTAGGCAGGGAATTCCAGAGCTTAGGGCCTAGGTAACAGAAGGCATGACCACCAATGGTTGAGCGACTATAATCAGGAATGCTCAAGAGAGCAGAATTAGAGGAGAGCAGGTATCTCGGGAGGTTGTGGGGCTGAAGGATATTACAGAGATAGGCAGAGGTGAGGCCATGGAGGGATTTGAAAACAAGAATGAGAATTTTGAAATCGAGGCATTGTTTAACTGGGAGCCAATATAGGTTAACGAGCACAGGGGTGATGATTCGGTGCGAGTTAGGACACGAGCAGCCGAGTTTTGGATCACCTCAAGTTTACGTAGCATAAAATATGGGAGGCCAGCCAAGAGTGCGTTGGAATAGTCAAGTCTAGAGGTAACAAAGACATGGATGAGGGTTCCAGCAGCGGATGAGCTGAGGCAAGGGCAGAGACGGGTGATGTTACGGAGGTGGAAATAAGCGGTCTTAGTTATGCCGTGGATATATGGTCGGAAGCTCATTTCAGGGTCAAGTATGACACCAAGGTTGGGAACAGTCTAGTTCAGCTTCAGACTGAAGTTGGGGAGAGGGGTGGAGTCAGTGGCTAGGGGAACGGAGTTTGTGGCGGGGACCGTAAACAATGGCTTCGGTCTTCCCAGTATTTAATTGGAGAAAATTTCTGCTCATCCAGATCTGGATGTCGGCCAATCAGTCTGACAAATTAGAAACCATGAAGAGGTTGAGAGAACTGGTAGTAGGTAGAGTTTGGTATCATCAGCGTGCATGTGGAAACTGACGTTGTGTTTCCTGAGGATGAACATGTAGATGAGAGACAGGAGGGTGCCGAGGATAGATCCTTGGGGAACACCAGAGGTAAAGATGTGGGACGCTAGGCCATTGCAGGTGATTCTCTGGCTACGATTAGACAGATAAGAATGGAACCAGGCGAGTGCAATCCCACCCAGCTGGATGACAGTGGAGAGGTGTTGGAGAAGGGCAGAGTGGTCAATCGTGTCAAAGGTTGCAGACAAGTCAAGAAGGACGAAGAGGGATAGTTTGCCTTTGTCACAGTCACAAAGGATGTCATTTGTGACTTTGATAAGGGCCATTTTGGTACTGTGGCAGGCGGGAAAACTGGATTGGAGGGATTCAAACATGGAATTGTGGAAAAGATGGGCGCGGATTTGGGAGGTGACAACACGTTCAAGGATTTTGGAGAGGAAAGGGAGTTTGGAGATGGGGTGATAGTTTGCAAGGATCAGGGGTTGGTTTTTTGAGGAGAGAGGTGGTGATGACAGATTTGAGGGAGAGGGGAACAGTACCTGAGGTTTCATTCTTAGAGACAAAGAAGTCCATGAGCTCCTCGCACTTATTTTCGGAGGTGAGAGTGGAGACTGGGGAGAGGGGTCTAAAAAGGTGGTTAGCAGTGGAGAGTAGAAGCCGGGATTTATCTTTACATTCGTTAATGATTCTGAATAGTGAGCAATTTTAGCAGATGAGAGCAGGACCCGATAGTGCATTATGTGCACAATTTCACGGGAGTCGGTAAAACAGTTTTGCCGGCGAGGTGCCCCCTGGAGATGCTAATAGGAAGTGCAGAACAGAGCAATTTCGACGCCAAGATGTCCAGAGAAAACGAATCTGACAAAAGAATTCAGCAGCAAAGACTTAATGAGATTGAAAGTAGAGCAAAGCCACAGCGGATGAGTCAAACAGTGTAGTTCCTAGAACAACTGTTCGTGTGTGATGGAAATCACATTTCTTCAGAGATCCAGCAGTTGAAGAACTCAGTGAGAACAAAGAACAAAGTCACACTGGAGGATGGGCAGTGGGCTCTGCAGGCTTTGAACTTATAGCTTTAAACTTGTCGGTTATCAAGAGGCCGGGTAGCTTAAGCATCCCCAGCATTGAAGCACTGACCACACTTGATCAGTGTTATGTATGCAATAAAGGTTCAACTAAGTAGTGTTTAACTAAGCAAGGTACAACCTTGGCTCTGCTGTATTTAGGCCCAAAGTGCCTAACTCTCAAAATAGCTGGCCTTTTATACCTGAGCAGCACCATGTGCCATCTGGTGGCTACAAACAGAACGTACATACATGACAATATCTCCCTCTGAGATCTTATCACAGTCTTTCACAGGTTGAGACGGTCTGGTGCTTTGCGCTCCCGGGTTGATCATCTCAGTTCGATTCCAGCCTTGGGTGAATTTGCGGGGTCTGTTGTGGCTGGTGGCTGGATGACTGACTTGTTGGGGGTGGCAGTGGCCATGTCAGGAATTACACATCCATTTTTATTGAATAGGTCCGTGATGGAAATTCCAGGTTCACTGATGACCCTTGAGTCCTCTGAAGACTGCTGGTAGGTTGGTTGGTTGTCGATGGTTTCTTCGTCCGACTGTTCTGGCTTGTCTGTGTGCCTCAGCTTTGTCTGATCCATGTGTTTCCTGCAAGTTTTCCCATTCTCGAGCTTAATAACGAATACTCTGTTGCCCTCCTTGGCCATGACCGTACCAGCGATCCATTTGGGACCCTGACCATAGTTCAACACATGTACAGGATCATTAACAGAAATCTCACGTGACACAGTTGTGTGATCGTGGTACCCTTGTTGACTTTGTCTTCTGTATTCAACATGATAATTTAACTCCAGGTGTACCAGAGATAACTTGGTCTTAAGAACTCTTTTCATCATGAGTTCAGCAGGCGAGACCCCTGTGAGTGTGTGGGGTCTTGTCCTGTAACTCAGCAGTACACAGGACAAGCGGGTCTGCAGTGACCCTTGGGTTACTCTCCTCATGCTTTGCTTGATAATTTGTACTGCACGTTCAGCTTGCCCATTGGACGCAGGCTTGAACGGTGCTGACCTTACATGTTTTATACCATTAAGTTTCACAAACTCCTGAAACTCCTGACTGGTGAAGCATGACCCATTGTCACTCACCACTATGTCAGGCAGACCACGTGCTGGATGACATGATTATGCATTCTATCCACTTCGAATAAGCATCCACCACCACTAAAAACATCTTGCCCAGGAAGGGACCTGCAAAATCTACAAGGTTAGATGGCCATGACCACAGACTCAGCAGCGATTCCGCTGGTGCTTTGCTGAATTGCATGCAAGTGTTGCACAGTTGCATGCATGCTTCCAGCTCAGAATCAATTCCTGGCCACCATACATGGGACCTGCCAATGGTCTTCATCATCACTAGACCAGGATATGTGCTGGGTAACTCACGCATGAACTTCTCTCTCCCTTTCTTGGGCATCACAACGCGATTTCCCCACAATATGCAATCTGCTTGAATAGACAGTCTGTCCTTGCGACGAATGTATGGTTTGGCCTCCTCGCACCTTTGCTTAGGTATAGAAACATAGAAACATAGAAAATAGGTGCAGGAGCAAGTCATTCAGCCCTTCGAGCTTGCACCACCATTCAATATAATCATAGCTGATCATGCAACCTCAGTACCCCACCCCTGCCTTCTCTCCATACCCCCTGATCCCTTTAGCCGTAAGGGTCACATCTAACTCCCTTTTGAATATGTCCAACGACTTTCTGTGGCAGAGAATTCCACAGATTCACAACTATCTGAGTGAAAAAGTTTCTCCTCATCTCGGTCCTATATGGCTTACCACTTATCTTTAGACTGTGACCCCTGGTTCTGGACTTCCCCAACATCGGGAACATTCTTCCTGCATCTAACCTGTCCAGTCCTGTCAGACTTTTATAAGTTTCTATGAGATCCCCTCTCATTCTTCTAAATTCCAGTGAGTATAAGCCTCGCTGATCCAGTCCTTCCTCATATGTCAGTCCTGCCATCCTGGGAATCAGTCTGGTGAACCTTCGCTGTACTCCCTCAATAGCAAGAACATCCTTCCTCAGATTAGGAAACCAAAACTGAACACAATATTCCAAGTGTGGCCTCACCAAGGCTCTGTACAACTGCAGTAAGACCTCCCTGCTCCTATACTCAAATCCTCTCTCTTCATTACTGCCTGCTGTACCTGCATGCCAACCTTCAATGACTGATGTACCATGACATCCAGGTCTCGTTGCACCTCCCCTTTTCCTAATCTGCCACCATTCAGATAATATTCTGTCTTCCTCTTTTTGCCACCAAAGTGGATAACCTCACATTTATCCACATTATACTGCATCTGCCATGCATTTGCCCACTCACCTAACCTGTCCAAGTCACTCTGCAGCCTCTTAGCATCCTTCTCACAGCTCACACTGCCACCCAGCTTCGTGTCATCTGCAAACTTGGAGATATTACATTCAATTCCTTCATCTAAATCATTTATTTATATTGTAAATAGCTGGAGTCCCAGCACTGAACCCTGCAGCACCCCACTGGTCACTGCCTGCCATTCTGAAAAGGACCCATTTATTCCGACTCTCTGCTTCCTGTCTGCCAACCAGTTCTCTATCCACATTAATACATTACCCCCAATACCATGTGCTTTAATTTTGCACACTAATCTCTTGTGTGGGACCTTGTCAAAAGCCTTTTGAAAGTCCAGATACACCACATCCTCAAAAATTCTAGAAGATTTGTCAAGCATGATTTCCCTTTCATAAATCCATGCTGACTTGGAGCGATCCTGTCACTGCTTTCCAAATGCGTTGCTATTTCATCTTTAATAATTGATTCCAACATTTTCCCCACCACCGATGTCAGGCTAACCGGTCTATAATTCCGTTTTCTCTCTCCTTCCTTTTTAAAAAAGTAGTGTTATATTAGCTACCCTCCAGTCCATAGGAACTGATCCAGAGTCAATAGAATGTTGGAAAATGATCACCAATGCATCCACTATTTCCAGGGCCACTTCCTTAAGTACTCTGGAATGCAGCCTATCAGGCCCTGGGGATTTATCGGCCCTCAATCCCATCAATTTCCCTAACACAATTTCCTGACTAATAAGGATTTCCTTCAGTTCCTTCTTTTCGCTAGATCCTCGAACCCCTAGTATTTCTGGAAGATTATTTGTGTCTTACTCAGTGAAGACAGATCCAAAGTATTTGTTCAATTGGTCTGCCATTTCTTTGTTCCCCATTATAAATTCACCTGATTCTGACTGCAAGGGACCTACGTTGGTCTTCACTAATCTTTTTCTCTTCACATATCTATAGAAGCTTTTGCAGTCAGTTTTTATGTTCCCTGCAAGCTTCCTCTCATACTCTATTTTCCCCCTCCTAATTAGACTCTTTGTCCTCCTCTGCTGAATTCTAAATTTCTCCCAGTCCTCAGATTTGCTGCTTTTTCTGGCCAATTTATATGTCTCTTCCTTGGATTTAGCACTATCCCTAATTTCCCTTGTTAGCCACGGTTGAGCTACCTTCCCCGTTTTATTTTTACTCCAGACAGTGATGTACAATTGTTGAAGTTCATCCATGTAATCTTTAAATGTCTGCCATTGCCTATGCACTGTCAACCCTTTAAGTATCATTTGCCAGTCTATCCTAGCCAATTCACGTCTCATACCATTGAAGTTACCTTTCCTTAAGTTCAGGACCCTAGTCTCTGTCACTCTCCATCTTAATAAAGAATTCTACCATATTATGGTCACTCTTCCCCAGGGGGCCTCGAACAACAAGATTGCTAATTAGTCCTTTCTCATTACACATCACCCAGTCTAGGATGGTCAGCTCTCTAGTTGGTTCCTCGACATATTGGTCGAGAAAGCCATCCCTAATATACTCCAGGAAATCCTCCTCCACCGCATTGCTACCAGCTTGGTGAGCCCAATTTATATGTCGATTAAAGTCGCCCATGATAACTGCTGTACTTTTATTGCACGCATCCCTAATTTCTTGTTTGATGCCATCCCCAACCTCACTACTACTGTTTGGTGAGGGCATATGTATAGGCTTCCTTCTCTCCGGCACCCGGATAAAGATATTCCCCTTATCTTTCCATTCTTTTTGATCACATACTGGTCCATCGGTTAATGGCGGATGTACTCTTCCCCTCGTATTATCCTTATGTTTTCAACTTCATATTGGAGATATGGGTATGAGCCTTGGTTTGTTATGGGGATCACTAGTATTATCCCCACCATAGGGGTTTGTTTCCCCTTACATCCTCCCGTGACCGCATACACCCTAGTCATTCCTTTCTGTGTGCAGGCATCTAATGGCCCAGTGTGCTGTGCCATTTCTTTCAACTGGGTGCTATTTATCCAATCTGGAACTCACCCAGTTTGTATCTGATCTATATTGTGTCTCACCTGACCGATCATCCATCTCCCATAGGCATGACATGTGTCTTTTTTCCTGTCCTTGGCATCGTCCTCTCGTTCCTGTTTATTTAGCTCATTAATTGTTCGTGCATGGCCTTCCAATACGGATATACCCTCTAGCAGTATTTTGGATGTTTTAGATCCTAACTCTGAAGATTTTATCCCTATCCCAGCCTGTTTCCTCATTAGTACCTCCGTCGTTCCCCTCAAACTATCTACCCCTGCTTGGATCGCCTGTATTTCTAGTGCATCTACTAGAGAAGTCCTGTACTTACTCCTGTTAATACATCATTCCCTATAGATTTCTTCTGTCTTCCTCCTTTGTGTCTCAGCTGCTTGCGATACTCCCTTACTCCTGATGCGTCACTAGCTTTTCTCAGGATTATGTCTAGCAAGCATGTGTACAGCGCTTTAGTCTTGGGGCTAAACTTTTCTGGCAGGTATAAGTCTGTTAAATTTATGCTTGTTAGATCTCTTAATTCCCAATGAAATACGAACTCCGGTTGTAGTTTTACTGTAACTTTATTCTGGCAGCAGCAACAAGCTTCTGGCTTTAAGCCAGGCCTTAGTCCTTCTGAGACCACATAGCCAAAATTGCTATTTTTATACCTGGTTCAATTTACAGAAAAGAACTCGCCTTCTTTGACCTTATTGGCTCAATTGATAGTCTTTTAATCTTTAATTGGCTCGCTACCCAAGGTCCTAAAATGTCAAGTTGACTGATGACTTAATGCAATGTGGTCTGTGTTTTCTCAAAACTGCAGCCAGGCTGCAGAGCTTGAATTCTCTATCAATCCCCCCTTTGATTCTTTCACAAACTGAATCATAAAACATCAGGTATCACTGGTTAAACATTCTACAAAATAATTTCATACATGTTAATAGAGTTTCCTTCTAAAATTTGTTGATGTGTTTCACCACATGTCCGGACTCGTAGCTTCCACACAAATTTACACCAACCCGAGTTCCATCGTGGCCACAATGGAAGTCTGGTTTTAGTAGGTTAATTAACCTTATTCCAATTTAATCCAAATCAATATCTTAATTCAACCAGTAAACAATCTTCCCTTAAGCATAACATATTCCTGTGCCACGTACAGACGGTCTGCTGGGACCTGCAAGGTGTCTCACATGCGGGACAGCAGCTACAGCCGCCTGGTTGCAACAACATTTAATCAACATAAACAAACAATATAAAAGTAAAACAATTACAACAAATAGAATTAAACCTTCCACCAATGACGGTCCTATTGAACCTAGCCATTCAGTGGCTCCGCTCCACAAAAGTGGATGATGGGGGTTGCTTAAGTTTTTCTACCTCCTTTTGGATATGCTCCGTTAAGTGGGTAATTTCTTCGAAGCTATCTGGGATATATGTGCAACACTCAGTTCCAAGTAGGGTGCAAGTACCTCCCTTTTCAGCCAGGATGTAGTCAAGGGCCAGTCTATTCTGTAGGGCTACTGTGCGGATTGCTACCATTTCTGCATTGATTTTAACTAGGGCCTCTGAGGTATCATTGGCTACCCGTTCCACAACAGATGCCATGTTAATGGATTCCCTTGCCAGTCTGGCGGTCCCATACCTGGGGATCAGAATGGCAAAGAATCTCTCTGTTTCTGTGATAGCTCTCTTAGGACGGTGTAAATGTTCCGACAGTGACTTTATATGATACATATATGGCACAATGTAGGCTGAATAGCAGGATCCCGTCCAATTCTGGGGCAGCCAAGGGTAGGCCTTGTGGCCACACACCCAATAGGCAATGAAGGTAAGCTGTTTCTTTGTCAGCAACACTCCGGGGCCTGTCCAGGCTTTTCCATCTGTTTTATTCAGAATCCCTGTTGCGTTAAAAACTCCCACATCGGCCCAGTTTGGACGGTTCCGTGGCTTGATTATATTATAATTCCGGGAGCAGTTACTATATCCCATATTTTGGCCTCCTTTGATGTTTCTAATCAGACAGACCAATTCCCCTGGTCTTCCTATTCCCATTGTATTAGTGATAACAAAAAATGGGAGCCGTTTGGAATTATTGTAGCATGGTTGGTATCCCCCTTCAAAGGTAGTCAGATTGTAACCTGCTGACTTCCATTTACGTGCTTAGTTTTCCGTATCCTGAAACGCCTTGTCTGTTTTGTTTTGATTAATTATCCACTCAGCCATTTCCGAGATA
Organism: Pristiophorus japonicus; assembly: GCF_044704955.1. NCBI lineage: Eukaryota > Metazoa > Chordata > Chondrichthyes > Pristiophoridae > Pristiophorus > Pristiophorus japonicus. Next base: position 49,945,360 of record NC_091988.1, read on the forward strand.
TTCAAGGGAACTGGCCTCAAGTGAATCCCTCCCTTTGAGTGAATAGGAATGTACGAACACACCCAACAACTAGAAATGTTAACTTGTTTGGCACAAATGTATGACATATATAAAAAGGTATTCACATGTAATTCCCTTGGTACTCTACCATTTCCCTTTGGTACAGAGGGTCGGCTAGTAAGAAGTAGGCAAATGCCTAGAATACCTACAATCAGTAATACAGTAAATTTATACATTTTGGCAAAAAGTAATTGTCCTTATTAGATTTCAGCTTCAGTTATGGGTGCTTGTTTAACGTGTGAAGCATGGATCCAGGCTTTCTTTCCTTGGACTTAGCAGCTCCCTGGGTGGTCAATAACACTTGATAAGGTCCCACCCACTTGGCACCAAAAGGTTCTTTATGCAACTTTTTCACATACACTCAGACTCCCAGGATGATGTCGTGTCCTCCTTCGGGTGGATTACCCCAAGCTGCCGATACCTGTCGGGAAACAGAACTAATAGCATTGGTTAGGTTCTGACAGTATGATAACAAAGTGTCACTCATTAAGTGAACATCAGCTTTCTGTAAATCGATAGTTCCTGGCAGCGACATGGGTCTTCCTGTTATAATTTCAAATGGGCTTAGACCTGTAGTTCTGTTCGGGGTTGCCCTAATGCTACATAGCACTATTGGTAGTGCCTGGGGCCATGGTATTTCTTCTTGGTGATATTTGGCAAGCTGTTGTTTCAGAGTTCGATTCATTCGCTCTACTTGTCCTGATGATTGTGGATGATAAGGACAGTGTAAATCCCACGTAATGTTCAGTAACCTACAGACTTCTTGGCAGACAGCACCTGTGAAGTGTGTTCCCTGATCTGAGTCAATGCTACTCGGGACTCCCCATCGGGGAATGTAATCCTTACACAAGACCTTTGCAGTGTGATTGGCTGTGGCTCTTTTAGTTGGGACAGCTTCTACCCATCTAGAGAATCTGTCGACCATGACAAGAGTGTTAGTGTATCCTTGACATGAAGGAAGAGATATATAATCAACCTGCAGATGCTGGAATGGTCCGACATGGGCAGGGGGCCTCAGTTGGGGCATTACCGTGATGGGTCCAGAATTATTTTTCTGGCAAACCACACAGCGGTCTGCTAAAAGCTGGGCATGTTTTTTAAATCCTTGACCCCACCAGCTTTTTTGGAACCGTGCTGTCATCTGTTGTGAGGCTAAGTGTCCCCACGAGTGGATCTGTTGGGCTAAAAAAGGCATAAGCGCTTGTGGCGCGACTGGCTTGTCAGTAACTCTTTGTCTCCAGACTCCATCTTCACATAGCTTACTTCCTGCCTCAATCCATGTCCATTTTTCCTCTCGGGAACACTCGCCTTGCATTGTTTGAAGGTCTCGTGTCAGAGTCCTAAGTGCTTTCAATCTGCACATCTGTGTTGGTTCTTCTGGGGGAATGCCCTGTGAGGCGGCATCTTTAGCTGCCTGGTTGGCTGGGGCATTTCCCTGTGCTTCCGTGGTATTTTCCTTGGTATGGGACTTACACTTCAGGATGGACACTTCCTGAGGTAATTGTATGGCCTCGAGTAAGTCTCGGACTTCTTTTCCATTTCGGATAGGTGTACCAGCAGCAGTGAGGAATCCTCTTTTCCGCCATAATAGACCAAAGTCGTGAGCGACTCCAAAAGCATAACGCGAATCTATGTAGACATTAGCTGTCTGTCCTTCTGCTATTCGACATGCTTCTGACAGGGCCCGTAACTTGGCCTGTTGTGCTGATGTTCCTGAGGGTAAACATCCTTTTGCCACTACCTCATATAAGGTTGTAACTGCCCATCCTGCTTTTCTGGTACCATTGTCAACAAAGGAGGAACCATCTGTAAACAGGATGAGGTCTGGGTTGTGCAGAGGCTCCTCTGCTGCTAAGGCTGCTTCTTCTGTTTCTTTTAAAATCTCCACGCAGTCATGCTCTTCACATTTTCCCCCCTCTTGCTCCCTCGATTCTGACAGCGGGAGCATAGTTGTGGGATTAACCGGGCTGGCCTAGATGATATGGAGATTAGGAGCTTCCAAAACTGCTGTCCAGTGGGTCCATCTAGCTGCCGTCACCTGAGACATTCTATTCATAGACAGCAAAGTATGTACGGTGTGGGGACACTTGACAATCAGCTTTTGGTCGAGGATTAGACCCGCAGTGATCATTACCGCTCGACATGTAGCTTCCATGGCCCTTAGGCAACAAAGCCTTTTTCAAACTCAGGAAGGCCTCTTACTATTCCTTCGTGAGGGTGATGGCTTCTTTAGAGGCACGTTTCCCCTTTAAGATATCATTCAATGGCTGAGTAAGCTGTGTGAAGGAGTCAATCCAATTTCTGTTAAAGTTACACAATCCCAAAAAAGACTTTAGTTCCTGAATAGTGGTGGGTTTTTTAGCATCCCGAATGGCTGCAGTTCTATCCTGGGTAAGTTCTCTCTTTCCTTGTGAAATCTTTTGTCCCAGGTATACAACCTCTTCTTGGGATATTTGTGCTTTGTCGATGCTGGCTTTATGTCCTTTCAGCCAAAGGTGGTCCAGCAAAGCTCGTAAATCTTGTTCATGCTGTTCTTCCGTGTTTGAAGCTAGCAGGATATCGTCTACATATTGGATGACTGTGGATGACAGGTGAGGTAATTCTCACAAATGGCTTTGTAAAGCCATGTGGAATACCGTAGGGCTGTTGTGGAAACCCTGCGGTAACTGGGTCCAAGTATACTGTTGTCCTTGGACCGTGAAAGCAAACCACTGTCGAACCTCCGGTGCCAGAGGCGCCGACCAAAATCCGTTGGCCATATCTATAACCGAGAAATATTTATGTTCCGGTTTGTGGGCATTAAAAATAGTGGAGGGATCTGCGACCAAAGGAGCTTTTTGATCAATACACTGGTTAGCTTTCCTATAATCGACAGTCAAACGGCAAGTCTCATTAGATTTCTGTACCAGCCACACGGGGCTATTGGAGGAGCTATGCGTTTTAATAAGCACCCCTTGTTTCTCCAATTGCTGAATAACCGGTAAGATTCCCGCAATGGCAGTTGGACTGATGGGATACTGTTTAGTGCATGGAGGCTTGGTCCCAGTAAATGACGCAGGCTCCATCTGGAGTAGGCCACAATCGTTCTTATCTTTAGCCCATATCGGGTGTTCCTTCAATTCTTCTTTCTTCAAAGTTCTAATTGACCATGTCACCCGACCATCCTCAAAATGCAACGATGAATCTACTTGGATTAGAACGTCCATTCCCAAAAGGGGTTGATCTACTGGGCCTATCCAGACCGGCGTGGTTAGTTCATGTGGACCCAGCCCTATAAGTACCGGTGTTGTCCTTTTAATTTCCATTTTATGGCCCCCAACTCCATAGGCTGTATGTGTCCTACCATCCAACGGCAAAAAGTCTCCATATTGTAGGGGTAAGCATGTTAATTCCGCCCCTGTGTCTAAAAGACAGTCCACATCCTTATCGCCCACCCTCACAGTTATATATATCCCATCTCCCCTCTGTTGTATTAGTGCGAGGAGGGGGACCAGGACGGGCTCTAATCGTTTTTTGCTATTCCAAGTAACTCCTTCTGTTGTTGTATTGTCAGGCGTTTAAATGCTACTATGAGGTCGGTATCTTGTGACAAGCCTGGTTTGTTGTCTGAATTGTATCCCTGGCTGCGTCCTCTTCCCCGGCTGCGACCTTGCTGTTTTGCCTTGCACGTCTTGGCCCAGTGACCTTCTTTCCCACAATAATGACATTTTCCGGGTAATTTTCCGAATAACTGTTTATCGAAATCCTGGGATTTCCATCCCATAGCCTGTACAGCTCGGACTTTAGCTCCCATACCCCGATCTAATTGGTTACATCGATCCACCAATGCTGCAAAGGTAGTTCCTCTACCTTCCCAGTCCGGTAACACTACCTTAAGCATTTTGGACAGTTCTGGCTTTAGACCTGCCACGAAAGCTGCTTTCAGGGGTCCAAACACTTGTTCATCCATTTCCTCATCTGTATTATTCATACCCAAATGTTCTAGCCACGTGCATCTAAACCGCTCGTCATACTCCAGGACCTCCTCTGTTCCTTTCTGTTGGCAGGCTGCAATTTTTCCCCAGTCTGTCTTGACTGGACTGAAGGCTTGCAGCCAGTGTTTAATCGCCTCCCATCCTGCGTTTAATTCCTGCTCATCCTGCCCCAAAGCTTCTTCTACCTTGTCGTGCAATTTTCTTCCCTGTGTTTTTGGCACCATTATGGTCAAAATTTGCACTCTGTCCCAGGGATGAAGTTGATATATATTTCTTAAGCGGTCCAATTGGTCCCACGTTTTTACTCCCCCTTTCTTTGGATTGGGCAATTCCTTGGACCATTTATCAATTTTCTCTGGGTCTGCCGGATCATGAAATAAGTATTCTGCATACACCCTTTTCCTCGTTTTTTTGGTTCCGCCCTCATCCGCAGTCTCTTCTGATTTGACTACAACTCGTCTTTTTTTAAACGGGGCAAAGCGCACCCCTAATTCTTCATCCTCCGACCCTGTATCGTCAGTCAGAGGTCTCAGAATCCGTATCTATTCCTCGGTCGTGTCCTCGGGCTTGCGCTTTTAATTTTTCCAAATATGGGTACCCTGAGAATTGACCAATACATTTTCCTTTTCCTATTACTGTCTCTTGACCTAATGATGTTTTCCATTCTTTAATTTCACCTTTAAGATCTTTAACTTCCGCTTCCGACTTTTCAAGTTCAAGTCTTTTCTGTCGCAGCTGTGCACAAACAGCTTGCAATTGGTCCTTTGTACTGGTCAGTTCTCGATCATGTTGGGAACGCATTATAATTTCATTCCGCTTTCGGATCTGTCCCATAACGGCTAGGGACCATCTAGTTCGCTCTTTATTTTTCATACGGGTCGTTTCTCCCTAGATCCTTTTAATCTCATCCAAGGACCATTGTCCTTTGGAGGTTCCGTACTTTTGTTCGATCTTAATACAGGTTTTAGATAAGTTGAATTGTTGCTCTATGTATTCTTTCAACTGTTGGAGGATTTCATCTATCGAAACCTCAGGTGGTGCCCGCCCGCCTTTAACAGTTGTAGGCAATTCTTTGCTCTTATCTCCTGCTGCCATAATACTGATTTCTTTACTGGGGTCTCGAGTCGTAGACTTTCCAGCGATCAGTGGGTCGGTGATTAATTAACTAACACACCGCCGAAGTTAGACATCTATGGGACCTCGAGCTGACTACCAACCGGAGGGTTCGCAAACCGGAGGCTTTCGGAATTGCGTAGAAGGAGAGGCGAATTTAGACTTTTGACCGAGGACTTTTATAAAGAGGAGTCCTTACCTCAGTATGTAGATCCGATGTCCAAAATTTAGTTTCTTCCCTCAGCGATCGTGTTCATGACGCCAAAATTGTTAGATCTCTTAATTCCCAATGAAATACGAACTCCGGTTGTAGTTTTAATGTAACTTTATTCTGGCAGCAGCAACAAGCTTCTGGCTTTAAGCCAGGCCTTTGTCTTTCTGAGACCACATGGCCAAAATGGTTGTTTTTATACCTGGTTCAATTTACAGAAAAAAACTCGCCTTCTTTGACCTTATTGGCTCAATTGATAGTCTTTTAACCTTTAATTGGCTCGCAACCCAAGGTCCTAAAATGTCAAGTTGATTGATGACTTAATGCAATGTGGTCTGTGTTTTCTCAAAATTGCAGCCAGGTTGCAGAGCTTGAATTCTCTATCAATGCTCACAGGTAACATTTCATGCTGCACATTATCAAATAACAAAATTCCCTCCGATCACGTCACCAACCCACCGGGCGGGCCTTCAGTAAGGAGGGGGCAAGTAATTGGTGGTAGTGTTGTTAGTCCTGGGCTTATGACAATAGGTTTTTTGCCAATTAATCATCGCTGCTGGACCTGAACACTTTCTCTCTTCCTGATACATGACCCACTCTATTGCTTTCAACAAGAACTGTTCTAAGACTGTGTCCCTCTCTGGGTCCAGATAATGTACAATTACTTCTGTTCCAGGTTTAACTACCATGCGCTTTCCCGAGCTTAATTCCCCTGGTTTACAATATTCAGGTAACATTTTGTTACCCACTTATCTTGTGGCTTCAAGATAAAGGCTCCTGACACTTGGATGCCGCCCCCAAAGAGCTGCTTTACGTAGCTGTTGTACCCTCCTGTGTGGGTATTTGCTTCTGGGCTCCCTAGAGCTTCCAGCTTCATTTTATGATGCACACGTGTCACCACTGATTACCATCTCATACGGTCCGCTCCACCTGGATGCGTATCCTGGTATATCTGCCACTTCCTTAACCATTACCTTAGCCCCCACCTCGGGGATTTTTGCTGAGGTATTTGTCCCTTCGTCCTCCTCGCTCTGTCTTTCTTGGACCTCCTGTCGCATACCTTTCAACTGCTCACTCAATTCCATCACATACTTCCTGATTCTATCTCGTACTGGTCCTAATTCTGCCCTTCCTGTAACTATCCCCTTGGGTAACTTTATTGCGCGTCTGGTCATTGATTCATACAGGGTTAATCCCATGGTTCTGTTTGGGGTGGCACGCCGCCTCATTACTATTGTTGGTAGGAGTTCAGTCCATGCCTGCCCTGTTTCCTGTATTGCCTTGCTCAAGGTGGTATTAAGGGTCCAATTTATTCTTTCTACCATCCCTGAACTTTGGGGGTAATATGGGATGTGAAACTTTTGCTTAATACCGAATATTCTACAAGTTTCTTTCATTACTTAACCCGTGAAATGAGTTCCTTGATCCGAGTCAATTTGGGTGGGTATCCCCCAGTGGGGAATTACCTCCTCTGCTAGGATCCGTGCTACGGTGGTGGCTGTGCAATTCCGAGTTGTGAAGGCTTCCACCCACCGAGTAAATAAATCTATAATTACCAAACAGTACTTTCGTCTTCGAGAAATCTATCTGTATGTTTTCCCATGACCCCCCGGTGCCATGGTTGGTGAGCCATCTTTATTTTTACAGCCCTTCCTGGGTTGTGCTTTGCGCATGTGATACATTGCTGACAATACTTTGCAATGTCCCGCCCCATACCTGGCCACCACCAGTCTCTATTTATCATGGCCCCGCGCCCGGCATGGTTGATGCCGTGATGCAGTTCCATGAGCATTTTCCTGATACAGGAAGGGGCCAGCACCTTTCTGTCCTTCCTCCATACTGAATCTGTACCTAGTATTCCTCCCTTTCTTTTCCATTCTTTCTTTTCTCTATCACTTACATCTGTATGTAACTTTACTATGTTTATGTCTTCTGTAGTAAAGCTGAAAACTGGTTCTACTTCTACTTCAGCCGCCTCTCGGGCAGCATTGTCAGCAGCTTCATTTCCCCACTGAACCTCGTCTGCCACTCTCTGGTGGGCTTTTACCTTGATTACAGCTGCTTTAGAGGGTTTACTAGCAGCATTTAATAGTCGTTTTATCCGGCCGTCATGTTTGATGGCCTCACCTCCTGAGGTGTCAAATCCTCGTCTTCCCCAAATGGCATTTCTAGGTTGTTTCCAAACCTTTTAGTTTTATTTCTTTTTTTCAAAAGAGATCAAATTTAACATTTTATTTTAAATGTATCTGAGTGTTTTGTTGCGCCTTTTCTTAATCAGTGGTACTTGAAACCTTCACAACAAAATTAACTCTTCACTGTTCCCATCCTAATTTCTGCACCCCTTTTGTAATATTTGTATTTATTTTTGGATTAAAAATGTCAAATATACTGGGTTTTTTTAAAATATTGGACTTCTCATTTATGCTTATAGGCCCCAAATTTCCCCAGCCGTTTAGAGCGGCGTAGTTAAATGTGGTACGTCGACTTCGTGGGGGACAAAACGCGCCGAAAACTTATTGGGATAATTTGGCCGTTCCTGGATCCCTGTGGTCCCGTGGCTGGCGCTGAGAAACCTGCGGGGGGGGGGGGGGGCGGAGCTTGGGCCACGCTTGTTCAGCGCAGCTGGCAGGGGGGTGGGGCTTGGGCCTGGCGTGGCCTCGCGTGCCGACAGGGGGACGCATGACCGTTTGTGCATGCGCGCATGCGCGTTAAAGTGTGTGCGCATGCGCAAATGGGCAGGAGCCTTGGCAATCTGCCATTTAAAGAGAGAACATCCTCGGTGCCTCAGCAGCATTGGCAGTGGATCATATTAGAAAGTAAGGTGTGAATTGTGATTTTTAGGTGGCTGAGGGAGTGGAAAGGAGTGCTGCATAGATGCATGAAAGGTGAGAACTGTGTGTTTTCAAGATCACCTGAGTGTAAATCCAATACACCAATGATGCAAGAGCGTGCAACAATGACAAAGAACTTCTTGCATGAGGAGGTGGAGAACCTAGTCACTGTCATTGAAGAGATATGGATATCAGTAAGAGTGGTCCTACAAAAGTTCCACCCAAAGAAATGAGGAGACACTGGAACCTAGTTGCAGAAGAATTCTCTGCAGGGGTGAAGACCACAAGAAGTGGAAGCCAGTGCAAAAAGGAATGGCAGGATGTTGGTCAAGTAGTGAGTGTAAGTATTACCTTGCATTTTAAATGGAATTGCAATTGTTGCTGTGATCATCTGTATATGTCCCATCCATCAGAAGCTCACCATGTGGCAAAAATTATATTTTCATCTTTGCAGAAGAAATTGGCCCACAACAAAAGGGAGAGAATTAGAACAGGAGGAGGACCGCCAAATCAGCATCAACTATCACCACTAGAACAGAGGGCCACTACCTTGCTGAGTCGCACCTGCAGAAAAAGAATCAGCTCTGCACAAGCTGAGCCCACATGCAAGGGTGAGGGTCAATCATGAAAATGCATTGTCACCCTTCAAATCAACCTGCTGACTGGCCTGCTATGCGTGAGACTACTCATTCCACCCACCTTTCCTGCTAACCATTTGACTGATCTGTTGTATTTTGCAGAACAAGAAGATAATTCTGAACATCCTGAAGATCAACAAGAAGATCCAGATGCGTCCGCGGTAGGGGAAGGAGGGGTCCATGGATCTGTGTTCACAGGAGAATGCTGATCGTGATATGGATCAGTCCATGGTACAGGGCATCACTTTGCCAGACACCTCCATGAGCTCTGCCACGACATTCCTTGGTTTCACACTTTGCGGTGGTGGAATGCAGGTTGGAACACCCAGGGCCTCACTGTCCCAGCCTGCGCCTCGCACTGGAAGGGTGCCGCTATGCAGACCCACGGCAAGGGGAAGGAGAAGCCGACCAGTCTCTCCTGAGATGCAGCTTTCATCAGATGTACATCAGGTTATGTCATTGGGTGAGGAGACCAATGATCTTACCCGATCACTCGTGGCCACCATCAGTGGGGTGCGTGATGAGGTTGCGACACTGTCGGGAGAAATATCAGCACTGAGACGGGAACTGAGGGCGGGCATGTCAGAGGGAGTGCAAATGATGGCAGAGGCCATGAGTGAGCTAGCTGCTGCAATAAGGGCACACAGGCCTAACAATCAAATACCACTCCAACTGCAATCCCCACACCAGCCTCTGTTGAGACCCAAGCCAGGCCCCTAGCCCCCTTCACCCACCATCATCAACGCACCTATGAGGAAGTGCACATTCCCCAATATGTGGGTGAGAGATGGGTGCAACCTTTCTTTGCTGTTGTTGTTATTGTTGAAGTGCATTGTAAACTTTCCAATAAAAGATTTTTTGCATTAGAACTGAATCATGTTCCATTATCACCACACATTTAGGAACAACTGTAAAAAAAAAATCCTTTACCCCTACAGTCATGCGTGCCTGCTGCCGCTAGCTCTAGCCGAAGGGCTAGCCAGTGCGTTCTGCAGTCGGCAAGGCAGGACTGTTCTATTTTCAGTAGCTGATTTATCTTTCATTTATTTTTGATGATGTCGTGAAGATGTTGTGCTGAAGTTGTTTTGATGTTGTGCTGATGCTGTGAAAGTGTTTAGTGCTTTAGAATCCTCTAATTCACCTTTCCTCCCCTATTTATGGCTACCTACGCTGATTTCTTTAACATAGGTAAGGTTTTTCTGTGCCTACAAAAGTGGCCACATACACTAGCCTAAGTTAGTTTGGAGTAACTTTTAGCTGGCCAAATTTGCTTCCATGGCCAAAATAGGCATAAGTGGCTGGTCATGCCCCCTTTTGGAGAAAAAAAAAGAAACTAAAAAAAAATCTAACTAACTGACTTACACTGGAGCAAGTTAAATGGGGAAATTTGCGATTTTTAAGTTACTCAAAAAAAAGCTACTTGCTCCAAAAAAAGCGGGGCAACTCCTGGGGAAATTTGAGTCCATTGTTTCTAAGTAATTCACAGATCACAGAATGCAAAGTATTTATTTTATAATTATGTACCTAACTTCAGTTTTAGAAGCTGAACATTAAAATCTCCAATCCAAGTAGGAATAGCATAAGTAGAAAATCGTTTGCTCTGTAACTTCAAGGTATATTCTGTGACACAGTACTCATAAATTACATCTTTTTAAGCTTCAGCTTCTGACGTAGTAGTTGAAGTAAAGTTACACAGATGTGTACTTTTATTAAAAAGATTTCCAAACCCGAGATTTTCCAATACAACCAAAATGTTTATCAAGGAGAATCACCCGAAATATCTCAAAATCCCAATTTAAATATTGTACTGCCAACCTTTTATTTAAAACACTTTTTACTGAGCTAGAAGCTTTCATGTCATTTAACATAAGATTTTACACAAAGGAAAACGGGGGCGTATCTTCCCCCAGCCCGTAGCCTTGAGAGACCCACGCAGGCTTTTTTAAAGGCATTACAATTTCCCTTCTCCTTTCTTTATCTCATTCCTAGACTAAATTTCTTGTCTTTCAACCCAGTTAATGAATGATTACGTGTTTTCTTTTGACAAGTAAGTGAGCGTGTCGGAATTTTTTTAAAAAACGGGACCACGCATTTTTTTTTGTTGACGTTTTATCTTTTGTTAAACAAACCTATCCTTTGTGCATTTCCTAGCTCCGTAACTTATCATCAAAATAAATCCGTACCTGCGTTTCTAACTTTAAAATGTAATTCAATTGTAGGTTCTTAAAACTTTCTTAAAACTTCCCACATCTAGGACAACACTACAAATGTTTAAAAACTTTCAACTCTCTGTCTGAAAAAGTGGGTGGAGCTAAACAAACAGACAGCTACACCATTTTTCTTTTCTTTTTAAAAAAAGGCAGGCTTTCAGACAAATGAAAATTCATTCATTTCCACCTCAAATATTCCACAGTCAAGAAGCACACAAGCACTTTTATTTAAAGACAGACATTCACACCAGTTTTTCATTCAACAAAGCTTATTAATTCTTTTTGTTTGGCCAGCTCTATTTTAGGATCCCATCCGTCACTTAACATATCAGTTTCACTATATTCTCAGCTATTAACCATCCCCCTACTTGGTTTCACTTAAACCCAGCATCTATGGTTTCCCCAATTTTTAAAAATCGCTTTAAACTGTATTCTTAGATACTGATTATCCCCCTAATCGGTTTCACCTAACCCTAGAGCCTGCAATCCCATCGATACCCTATCGATTTATCTGTATTCTAAGATACTGATTGTCCCTCTACTCGGTTTCACTTGAACCTAGAGTCTACAATCCCATCGATACCTTACTTTGACTTAAATAGTGACGGATATACAACACATTTAAGTCTTTTGCACCAGACTTTTCACAGATTCAGGTACCCCAGGCAACAGACACGTTTCGTAGCAGCTCACGTCGGATTATGGTAGTTTAAATATACTCACTCGTGATGCCCCTGTAAACATCCGTCTGTCGGTTTCCCATTGTACCTTGCTCGCAGTGCCAATTGTCGGGGAGTATTACAAAGATACTCAACACAAGTCTGTTTTAGAGAAAAGAATTGTTTATTGTAAAGTACTCCATCGAGGGAGAAACATCTTCTACATGAGTTCAATAACTCGGTGACCCAAACCAGTTGTTCTCTCCGAACAATCTTGGGTTACTGTTTTTTTGCAGTCAAAATACATACAAAATCATGAAGTTCCGCGCAGAGGCTTTCCATTTGGTGTTTCCCTGCCGCATCACAAACTTTTCACCTAACAACTATAATTAATTGGTTAATAAAATTATTTTGACAGCAATCTTCGTTACTTCCCCTGTGCGCCGTTTATCTAATAAGTTACTTCTCAACCTCACTGTTTTCAATCAGTTGCTATGTATTTTTCAACCATCCTTTGTTCCCCGTAATCTCTTACCACCCCATGTGACTTAGCCTTGAAGTGTATTTTTCCCAACTATCTGGTTTATACTGTGATAGAATGATCTATCTTCTTTAGACCTCAGCCTCAACTCGTTCTAATGATGCATTCAGCTGAGTTTTATAACCTTTTCTTTGTTCTAGCTTTGATAACAACAAAACACATTCTGTTCCAAGATTATGCATTCAATAAGTCATTCAGCAGCTCAGCTATTCTGCCTTTTTCACCCTTACTTGCCTAAGATTTTAACTTTACTAAATTAATTTCCCCCCTGACTAATTTGTTCTACTACAGGGTGGTATTTTTTCCCGGCATTACATACATAGTGAAAGTAACACTCGCGACAAGTGTCCGAAAAATGGGCATCAGTTTCCATTTTGTGGCTAAATGGGCGATATCTGGGCATTGCACCTAACTTCAGCATTAAAATGGACATTAAGTGGGCATTATGCATGCAAAAATAATGGAAAATCTAGCCCATAGGCTTTAAGATGGCTGATAACTTCAGGAACCAATCAGGTGACTAGTTCCCTTTTTATTGTTGCAAGCAGCAATGGCTGCAATACCACAATAGTCCACTGGGCGGAACTATGTACATATTACAATAAATACAAGTTGTTGTTGTTGAGATGTTTCAGAGATTACCCCAGAGCATCCCTGAGGAGAGCAGCACTATCTAATGCCACAACGAGTCTGCTACTCAAAGACAACATTATATGCTTTTAAGCTTACATCCCCAGGAGACAACCTTGATACAGGAGACCTACTTTGACTTTAATTCTCAATCAAACCAAATTGTAATCTTGGACATTGAATGTAATTATATTATAAATGTAATTAAGAGAAACATAGTGAGTGCTAAGGAATTATGAAGCTTACAATTAAGTTACTGTTAGACTGATGATTATTTATATTTTATTGATGGTTATTAAGAATTAAGTTATTTTATTGCAATCATTAATATTGAATTTTAGGATGGCATTGGTCATATCTGTGGAATTATACCCAAATAAAATAATGTTAGTAATACTTCTCTGGGTCCAGGATGTATTTCTCTGGGCTTGATGTCTCTCTGGCAAGTATGTTAAGCTGGACTTTCCTCAGCATTGGATTGTAGTCCTATTGTTGCTTGATTTGGTCTGGTCAATAATGGACATCTATGGGCTGGGTTATGTAGCAATCTGAAGCAAACCAATCTAGCCCCCATATATATATAATGATCCAGTGTGAATTGTGTTGTGAAGATAAAGTATATGAAATGTAAAACTGGACTGAAAGAAGTACAAAAGCTTAGCATTTAGAGATTTTGAAAGTGTTTTTATTCCTTATTTCTTCATGATTTTTGTGCTTTCTCATTAAAGAATTGAACATTTTTCTATTCAGTGTCAACTCGGATTGCCAACTTTCCAGGATTGGCCTGGAGTCTCCAAGAATTGAAGATTAATCTCCAGGACATTGCTGTGAGCAACACTGGGAGAAAAAAACTGTAGTGATTTTAAAAACTGATTTTTAATTTCTTTTGGACAGTTCTGTTTATTAGTTATAAAAATATTGGAGATGGGAAAAAAGGTTGTTTGGCTTAGTCAAGAATCATCCAATTGGATAATGAAGTGTCTTTGTTTTCCGATCGGTGTGGGAAGATGTTGCATCATGAGGATGGATGTGTTGGGTGACCAAAGGCGGGAGGTCATATGATGAAACATCCAGGAATACATTCAACCACAGTTGGTAACCCTAGTGGCAGGTTCAGCGTGTTTTGCTGCAGAGCAAAGCAGACTCAGTTTTGCCTCACAAGGTGCCTTACCTCCACCCTCAGACGAGCAGCCCCCTATCGCACCAGTGTGAATTCTGTCACTTCCCACACCAACTTTCCTTGTGCCCTTTCACACATTAAATATGGACAAGGAAGGCCAATCGACCCATCCAAGCTCATCCACCCCATTTTGCATGTCGCTGCCCAAAAGCTGGCTCAAAGAAGTGTATCAGTGTGCATGGTTACATTGCTAGATGTCAGTTGGGGGTCTAATATGTGGGATGTAGGTGTTGGATCCTGTTCAACACATAAGGATGTCATCACATGCAATTGCACAAACACACCCCTTGGAGCCAGGAGTCTGGAATAACTAAGACATTTTCAGGGTTGATTGAGATTGATGGAATTCTCGCAGTAAAATGTTTGAATTCTTTTGTAAAAATGATTGAGTTCTGCTAGTAAACATTAATTGAACCCTTGTGGTAAAATGTGATTGAATTTTTGCAGTAAAACATAATTGAGCTTGTGCAAACATTCTTGTGGGAAAAACACTAAAGATGGAAGACTTCACGTTAACATGTAATTTTCAAGTCTTTTACCAGTTAAGCTTTGTGAGATTTACAGGATTTAAGAGTGTCTTTGGGAAGTAAGACATTCTTTTAAAACAGGCCCACATAGAATTTGCAGGATTGCCTGACTTCATCAATTTAAGGCTGTGTGGAGTGGCATTACAGATTGGAAGTGCTGTCATTGTACAGATGATCATGTGGGATGGCGGGACTGACCTATCAAGAAAGACTGGATCAACTGGGCTTGTATTCACTGGAGTTCAGAAGAATGAGAGGGGACCTCATAGAAACATATAAAATTCTGACGGGGTTAGACAGGTTAGATGCAGGAAGAATGTTCCCAATGTTGGGGAAGTCCAGAACCAGAGGTCACAGTCTAAGGATAAGGGGTAAGCCATTTAGGACCGAGATGCGGAGGAACTTCTTCACCCAGAGAGTGGTGAACCTGTGGAATTCTCTACCACAGAAAGTTGTTGAGGCCAATTCACTAAATATATTCAAAAAGGAGTTAGATGAGGTCCTTACTACTAGGGGGATCAAGGGGTATGGCGAGAAAGCAGGAATGGGGTACTGAAGTTGAATGTTCAGCCATGAACTCATTGAATGGCGGTGCAGGCTAGAAGGGCCGAATGGCCTACTCCTGCACCTATTTTCTATGTTTCTATGTTTCTATGTTTCTATGTCCTGCATTGTATGGAAATTTTACTTTGTTAATTAATTTGAGTTTTAATTTTCTTGTTTGATCTTGATGGGCCTCGGTGAAACCAATCTATAACATGGAATGAACATTCATAATAGGGTGCACAACCAGCAGCTCCGAGGAGAGATTGGTGATGGCACAAAGGGAGCATGGTATCTGATGCCCAGATAGCCAGATGTATTGGGAATACAGTACTGTGATGACATGCTCCTGTTGCTACTTGGTGGAAAAGGAGGTAAACATAGAAACATAGAAACTAGATGCAGTAGTAGGCCATTCGGCCCTTCTAGCCTGCACCGCCATTCAATGAGTTTATGGCTGAACATGCAACTTCAGTACACCATTTCTGCTTTCTCGCCATACCCCTTGATCCCCCTAGTAGTAAGGACTTCATCTAACTCCTTTTTGAATATATTTAGTGAATTGGCCTCAACAACTTTCTGTGGTAGAGAATTCCACAGGTTCACCACTCTCTGGGTGAAGAAGTTTCTCCTCATCTTGGTCCTAAATGGCTTACCCCTTATCCTTAGACTGTGACCCCTGGTTCTGGACTAAAGGTGCTAGTCATGCTGACTGATCCATCAGTCACCTGTTTGACACATCTGTAGGCAATGCATTGGATGATCCTTATGCTAGTCTGGTAGAAGATTGGAACAGAAAAGTTGAGAGGAGTGATATTGGCAGTGCCATCCTTGGGTGCAGGTTGGCTATGGTCTGCTTACAGCAGTTGGGTACAACTGTCTTGCTGCTGACTTGGAGTCTGCAGAGACAAGTGTCCTCAGCCATTGCCAGATAGTGTGCCGTGGTCTCCAGATATGCTTGATAGCATAATGATAATTGAGGACCGTCAAGCTCTGATACCTACTGATCTCCCTGGCATGACTTCTCTCATACTGTATCACTTCAATCTTAAAATATTGGCCTAGAACTGTTAGACCATGAGTCAAGGAACACGAGGGGAAAGAAGGGGGTATGAAAGTTATCCTCACGCCTTGTGCTCATTTCTAGTAAGTAGTAAATGGTGGTCAACACAGAGAGGGAAAGTTGGGTGGAAATGTGAATTTACATTGGTACAAGGTGTGACTGCCTCCTCTTCCATTAGCTAGCTTGGTGAGGCCATTGAACTTCTTCCTGAGTTGCCCTGCAGATTGGTTGAAGGGACACTGACTACCAAGGCCACCATCATTCACTGGACCTGTACCATCCATTTCATTGGTCTCTTTCCCTCAGTCCCAAAGATTTACTTCCTCTTTTCTCTACCCTGGGCCATTAAAACCTTCGTTGGAAGAGTCTGAGAACTTAGGAGGTTTAAGCCCTGCTGCAACACCCTTACACATTTTTCTCTCAGTTACTCTTCCAAGCCCTTATTTTCTGATGTTCTATTGGTGCCATGGTCCAAATACTGCAACAGCACCAGATTTCTTTCCCCCAGAAATGAGTTCTCAATTGAGAGTGACAGAAATGATGGGAGCCTGCTACAAATATAATTAACTTGAGGAAATGAAAATACGATAAGGTTAGAGAATTTCCCTCTGACACACTTATAGAATCATAGGAGGAGGCCATCGGCCCATCAAGTCTGAGCTGGCTCTTTCGAAGAGCAATCCAGATAGTCCCACTCCCCCGCTCTTTCCCCATATCCCTGCAATTTTTACTCCTTCAAGTATTTATCCAGTTCCCTTTTGAAGGCTACTATTGTATTTGTATCCACCAACCTATCAGGCAGTGCATTCCAAATCATAACCACACATTGCGTTAAAAAGTTTTTCCTCATGTCACCTCTCGTTCTTTTGCCAATCATCTTAAATCTGTGCCCTCTCATTATCAAAGAAAGACTTGCATTTATATATCGCCTCTCACAACCATTGGATGTCTCAAAACACTTTACCGTCAATTAAGTACTTTTGGAGTGTAGTCACTGTTGTAATGTGGAAAACATGGCAGACAATTTGCACACAGCAAGCTCCCACAGACAGCAATGTGATAATGACCAGATAATCCGTTTTTGTTATGTTGATTGAGGGATATTGGCCAGGACACCGGGGATAACTCCCCTGTTCTTCTTCGAAATATTGCCAGGGGATCTTTGAGATCCACTTGAGAGAGCAGACGGGACCTCGATTTATCATCTCATCCAAAAGACATCACCACCAACAATGCAGCACTCCCTTGGCATACCAGCCTAGATTTATGTGCTTAAGTCCCTGGAATGGGATTTGAACCCACAGCCTTCTGATTCAAAGACAAGCGTGCTACCCACTGAGCCACAGCTGACACTTCAGACAAGTGCGTACTCATGGAGTAAAATCAAGGCTATCTTCTCTATTTCTCCTTAATTGTTCTCAAATTAACAGGTTGTATTAATGCTAGACCTCTTTATGAACTGAAATTCTCTCAACTTTTCTCAGTGTCCTTTCCTTCCAGCTTTAGTTGAAGTTTGTCCTCTGCTCTCTTTGTCTTCTGTAAACCAAGGGTAAACATGTTTTGTTTCAATGTTTGGGCTCTGCTTTTATTCTATTAAAACACTTTTGGGCTTTCAAAATATTATTGATGTTTGTTCTGGTTCAGCATATATATCCAAACTATGGTTTAATTACTCCAAGTTGCAAATCTGTGGATTTGGTTAAAAATTCTCTGCGGCTGACCTCTGATGATCATCCTGATGATGTTCGTTTTTTTAACAGAAGTACATCTTTATAAGGAATGATTGTGGTTATTGACCGAGGAAAAGGTCAAGCCATTTGTTTTCAAAGGTCATAAGCAATGTAGACACAGGACAGTTCATTATACCTGTAGTATTATATAGCTCTGGTTCCATCAGGCTCTAGTCATCTGAGAATTTTTTTAGGTCTGCACAGAAAAGTCCTGTCCTTCAAGTAGCCCACGTATCAAACAAAATGAAGTCTTCACCCTATCCTATCTTGTTGAATGTGTCCCTACTTTTCCTACAAAGTGAATAATCATCTCATGGTACTGAGATGTCATAGCATTGACACCAGAACGTGTATTTTCTGTGATGGAATGGAGCAATGAAAAGAGGTGAACAGATTTGGACTAGGGCTGATATCACAGGATTTCCCATGATTGGTCTTAATTAAATATTCAAGTCAACTCCCTGCTCTCATTGAACCTAGCAATCGGAGCTCACCAAAGGGATATGTGGTAAATGTTACCGTTGAAAGGCTGTTGGGAAAACATAAAGGGATGTGGCAACTTAAAGATAAGTGCTTGCATATGGGGGACAAATATCGTTTCAGCCTTCCTAATCATCTTTCATAAAGATGTGAAGAAAAATGAACAACAGAAGACAGCACAAAAAATGTGCTGCTGAACTGGAACAAATAAAGGCTAAAACATCTTGCAGCCTTTGAGAGCTCTGCTGCTTGAGCTGCTTTCTGTAGGCCCTTCTCAATCCCAGTCTAAGCAGATGGAAGATCACATGAGCTTCATTTCACTGCACTGAAGTGTTGGCTCCTTTTCAGCAAAACCACTTTAAGTCTGTCAAAAAAAGGCCTGCTGAAACACCACACTCAGTTCTAAAGTGTCAGAGATCTAGCCATATGGTTCTTAGGCAGATCCTCTGCTTCCTAGCGCCTGTTCTACTTCTTTGCCACCAACCTTAGGGACCAAAATATTTACCCTCAGAGGACCAGCTAAATGGGAGGCATTGAGCTGCCCACTCTAGCACGAAGGGTTACAACATATTTTCTAAAGAATAACATCGTAGGGATTAGACATCGGTAGTTTTAAAGAAAAGGATAATTCTCTTAGCAAAAGAATAAATGGAGGTTTCAAAGTTATAACAGTTTGCTTTGAGTTTACCCTATTGCGAAAACATTCGATCTTCCTTGCCAACTTCCAAATTCCTTTTGCAACAGAAAAACAGGAAGACAGTTTCCTCTCCCTTCCCCCGCTTTGCCTTTAAAGAGAATCTTACCGTTCATTTTCTTTGGCTCTCACTGTACTTCCTGTAGAACACTGCAGTCTACAATCTGACATATGCTGGTGGCGCTCTGCACACCCTGAGCTCTGCACGCTCTGTGTGTGTGTGTTAACCCCATCATCTGTGTTTGTCAAGGACGCCTGATGAATGCAAGCTGGAAAATTCCACTCACTGACTAGCCTTACTCAAGCTGCTTTCCAGCTCTGGTGATCTGGAAAAAGTACAACATTTCTGGACACGTTGCAACAGCAAACGTTGAAACTAATGACCCAAAAGTCACTCACTGTCCCAGTTGGTGACTGCCCCTGTGGATTTCAGGCACAGCCTCACAGCTGAAAATGTCCCAGTTACATGAGCACACCCAGCACCTGACCTGCAACCAGCAAGGGAGGAAATGAAAGTGAAGGTCAGCGTGAGGCCAACTCCAGATCTTCAATATTTAATTTACGTCATGCTGCCTGTTTCAGGTGTGGCGTCCGTGCCCCTAACCAGAAAAGAAAGAAGACGTATTTATGTAATAATAAATAATAATAACTTTTATTTATATAGCGCCTTTAAAACGTCCCAAGGTGCTTAAATGTATGCAGCGCCTTTCATGACCACTGGACATCCTAAATTGCTTTTCAGTCAATGGAAGTACTTTTGAAATGTAGTCACTGTTTTAATGTAGAAAACGTGGCAGCCAATTTGCGCACAGCATGCCCCCACAAACAGCAATACGATAATGACCAGATAATCTTTGTTAGTGATGTTGATTGAGAGATAAATATCGACCAGGACACCAGAAGAACTCCCTTGCGCTTCTTCAAATAGTGCCCTGGGATCGTTTACGTCCACCTGAAAGGGTTGAGGGGGCCTCGGTTTAACATCTCATCCAAAATATGGCTTATCTAACAAATCATCCAGTGATCTGTCTGATTCCTTGATAATTGAGATTGAGCAACAGTCGGGTAATAATTTAATTTCTCTCTGGTGGGAATAAAAGAACATATTCCCCCCTGGCTGATAATTAAAGCAGATAAGTACCTGCAGGATGTGTTTTGTTTTTGTAGATTTTTTTCTATAGCGAAGTGGCTTGCTATGTCACTTCAGTGAGCATTAAGAATCAATCACGTAGTGTGGACTAAAGCTACATGTAGGCTCGACTGGGTAGGGGTGATTCACTTCTCTAAAGGGCACTAGTCAGCCAGTTGGGTTTCTACAATGATTCACCAACTTCCATGGTGATTTTTTATCTAGTGGTAGCTCACCATTTTAGTGAACTCAATTTCACAACTTATCATGGGACTTGAACTCGAGATGTACTGGGTTACTTGTCCCACACCATAACCATGGCATGACTATACTCAATATACCCTATTAGGCAAATAATCCCCCCTCCCCATGAAGCTTGTAAATGAGAAGTCAGAAGAAAATATCAGTGGAACTGCAGGCTACCTGAAACACTCTGAAAGGAGGTTGGTGCAACAGAACATGGGGAACGGGCAGGGAAGTGGAGCTGAGTCCATGATCAGATCAGTCATGATCTTATTGAATGGCAGAGCAGGCTCGAGAGGCCAAATGGCCTACTCCTGCTCCTAGTTCTTATATTCTTATGTAACAGACTCTCAACTCTGAGTTAGGGTTTTGCACCAATGGCTGAATCCAGTCCAACTGTTAACTGGAAGCAAGGAAACTCAAGTAACGAGACTTTGTGCTGACTTTTGGTGAGATGTGAACCCATCACTGTAGATGTGTGTAACAAGTGCTCCAGCACCGAGCCAACCTGCACAATACTTTGCTTCTATTTCAAGACCAGTGCACATTTTCATTTAGACTGTATTTAGAAATTTCTGTCAGATTGCAAATTATTTAATAATGGTATCTTCTTCATTTAAACTTATGTTACAAATCAAACATATATAATTTTGAAAAGTCTACTTAGCTAATTCCTTCCATTTTACTTAACATTGTCCATGGGCTCAATTTTCCCCAAAGCTGTTTTTTGGCGTATTGCCAGAGTTACGCCCGTTTTTTTTGGCCCCAACTACGGCAAAAAAATAAGTAGCAAGTTTCCCCGTTCTATTTTTTGAAATTGGCGCCGCGCAGTCTGTCCTGTAGCTTCGGGGGGTGGAGCCTAATGTCTGCGCTGAAAAAATGATACCCTCCTGCTCCCCTTCTGCGAATGCGCAAAAGAAAGGACATTTTTGACGTGATTGCTATGGGCGCGCATACCCAGTACAGCTCCCAGTCTGCATTCGGCCATTTTTAAAGAGCCAGTTGTGTCTGAGAACGTTAATTCTCTGTGGAAAAATCGGAACTGCAATACAATTTGCAACGTGACTCAAGGACCAAGAATTTCTTACAGGATGAAGTGGAGGCACTGGTAGCTGAACACCAGTAGAGGTCACATAAAAGTTCCACTAAAAGAAATAAAGAAACGCTGGAACCAACTTGCAGAAGGTTACTGTGCAATGGTGACCACCCCGAGGTCTGGAGCCCAGTGCAAAAAGAAGTGGCAGGACCTTGGTCAAGTAGTTAGTGTAAGTAATATTTTCATTTTTCAATGGAATTGCAATTATAAATGTGACCATCTGTAGATGTCCCACCCAGCAGAAAGACACACTCTCTAAAAAGTTATATTTTCATCTTTGCAGAGGAAAGTGGCACACAACAAACGAGAAAGAACTCGAACAGGAGGAGGCCCGGCAAATCTGCAGCCACTGACACCCTTGGAAGAGAGGGTCACTGCTTTGGTGGGTCCTGCCTGGACAAAAACAACCCACCACTGCACAAGCTGGACCCACACTCGAGGGAGAGGGTAAGTCCAGTAAATTGCATAGTCTGACTTTCCTAGCCATGCTTCGGTTCCTGGGGATGTCCTCAGCTACGCTTCGGTTGATGCAATGTGCTATCATTCATCGTGGTCGTTCAAATCAGCCAGCTGCCTGTGCTGTGTGAGCCTACTCATACCACCCTGCCCCCTCCTCTGCTGCTAACCATTTGTCTGTTCTGTTATATTTTGCAGAACGTGAGGCCAACCCTGATGAGGCTGAAGCCAATGCAGAAGAAGATTCAGACCCGGGCGAGCCTGAAGCTAAGAACATCTTCCAATCCCATCTTCCAGACCAAGAGCATGAGAGTGAAGGGGAGGCGGAGGGGCAGGGGGAGGTGATGGATGAAGCCCTCACTGTTGTACTCACTCTGGAGGAGGTGCAGGTGCCACACATTGAGGTGACAGCCCCTTTCCTGAGTGGTATGAGGATTGGGACATTCCATGTTTCCCACAGTCCGAGGCTGCGGGTCCCAGTGGAGTGCAGCGAGGCACACCCAGGGCGCCACCATCCGAGGCTGTGGGTCCTAGTGGGATGCAACAAGGCACACCCAGGGCCCCACCATCAGAGGCTGCAGGTCCCAGTGGGATGCAGTGAGCCACACCCAGGGTGAGGAGGGGAAGGAGAGCTCAACAGCACTCCCCTGAGGTGCAGGATCTAACAGATGTGGTTAAGATGATGGCACTGAATGCAGAGAGCATTGACCTTACGCAATCACTCCTGGACACCATCAGTGGGGTGGGTGATGAGATATCTGGACTGTCGGGAGAAGTAATAACACTCTCATGAGAAATGGGAACACTGTCCGGGAACATGTGGGAGGGAATGTCTCAGGCAGCGGATGCAATGTCGGTGCACATGTGGGAGCGAATATCGCAAGTAGCTGAAGCGTTATCAGTGAACATGAGGGAGGGAATGTTGCAGGTAGTTGACACACTGTCAGGGCACATGAGGGAGGGAATGTCGGAGTTAGCTGTTGCAATAAGGGAACACGCCCAGATACCGCGCCCATTGACAGAATCAACTGCTATTCCCACTCCAATCCCTAGACCAGCCTCTGAAGAGGCCCAAGCCGGGCCTTCCACCTTACTGCCTGTCCACGCCCCCCTACCCCCATCAAGAAGTGAGCATTACCCGAGATGTTCGAAAGAACAAGCTTGGTACCAACCCGAGAAATGCTGCGCCACCGCAGCAGGCGGTCTTAGAATAGGGTGGAGGAGAGATGGGTGCAGCCTTTCTTTGCTGCTGCTGTTATTGTTGTTGTCATTATTATTGTTGTTACTGTTGTAACTGTTTTCAAATTAAAAGTTTTTTGTAAGTTATGCAAATTTACAAGTTTAAAAGTTTGTATGTGGTCTTAAAGTTTTTAAGTGATCTTAGAGTTTGTAAGTGATGTTAAAGTTTGTAAGTGATCTTAACTGAAATCTTTAAAGTTTGATACAAGAATATTTTTATTAAAGTTAAGTACAAACAAATGTTTGCCAAACTTTTGAACAAAATATATTTTAAATTATAACTGAATCATTTCCATTATTTGTTCCATTATTAACACAACTTTTGAAATAAAGAAGAATCATTCCATTATTTGATCCATTAACACGACACAACATTACGGAACAGGTCCAAACAGTAAACATGGTGCATGGAATAGTTGCTGTTGAGCCTTCAGGCAGCAAAGCATTCTCGGATGAGCTGCTAGTGTAAGGCTCGATCAATCGCTAAAGGGGCATGACGGCCCGCCCTCCTCCGCCATCGTGCTCCGGGTTCAGGTAGTTGCATGGCTTCCTTGTCCTCCTCCTCCACCTCCTCGTCATCTGCATCTTCCTCCTCATCATCAGCTGCTGTCACCTCAAATGGGTCTTCTACTACCAGCTGCTGCTGCTTCATGATGGCTAAGTTATGCAGCATGCAGCACACAACAGTGACCTGACCAACAACCTCAGGGGAGTATAGCAAGTAGCCTCCGGAATGGTCCAGGCATCGGAAATGCTGTTTCGAGATGCCAATGATCCTCTTTATTAGGCTGCGCGTTGCAATGTGCAACATGCTGTATTCCCGGTCAGCTTCCGTCCGGGTTAGGCTTATGGGCATCATGAGCCAGGTGGCGAGGCCGTACCCTTTGTCTCCCAGTAGCCAGCTCTGCCCTTCTGGCTGCTGCTGAAACATGGCAGATATAGTGCTCTCATGTAGAATGATCGCATCATGGGTGTTCCCAGGGTATCTTGCATCAACTGACATGATGCGATGCATGTCATCACACATGAGTTGCACATTAATGGAGTGGAAGCCTTTTCTGTTTCTGTACATCTCGGAATCCTCCAAAGGTACTCGCAAGGCGATGTGGGTACAATCAATGCAGCCCTGTGCCTTTGGGAAGCCAGCAATCCTGGAGAAATCTACAGCCCTTTCACGCATTGCCTGGGCGGTCACAGGAAACTTTATGTAGTCATTCCTCTGGTTATATAGTGCAGCAGTCACCTGCCGAATGCAGATATGTGTTGCATGTTGAGAAATGAATCACACATCCCCAGTTGTGGCCTGGAACGATCCAGATGCATAAAATGAAAGTGCAATTGCAAATGACATAGAAACATAGAAACATAGAAAATAGGCGCAGGAGTAGGCCATTCGGCCCTTCGAGCCTGCACCGCCATTCAATGAGTTCATGGCTGAACATTCAACTTCAGTACCCCATTCCTGCTTTCTCGCCATACCCCTTGATCCCCCTAGTAGTAAGCACTACATCTAACTCCTTTTTAAATATATTTAGTGAATTGGCCTCAACAACTTTCTGTGGTAGAGAATTCCACAGGTTCACCACTCTTTGGGTGAAGAAGTTTCTCCTCATCTCGGTCCTAAATGGCTTACCCCTTATCCTTAGACTGTGACCCCTGGTTCTGGAGTTCCCCAACATTGGGAACATTCTTCCTGCATCTAACCTGTCTAACCCCGTCAGAATTTTAAACATTTTTATGAGATCCCCTCTCATTCTTCTGAACTCCAGTGAATACAAGCCCAGTTGATCCAGTCTTTCTTGATATGTCAGTCCCACCATCCTGGGAATCAGTCTGGTGAATCTTCGCTGCACTCCCTCAATAGCAAGAATGTCCTTCCTCAAGTTAGGAGACCAAAACAATACTCCAGGTGTGGCTGTACAACTGTAGTAAAACCTCCCTGCCCCTGTACTCAAATCCCCTCGCTATGAAGGCCAACATGCCATTTGCTTTCTTAACCGCCTGCTGTACCTGCATGCCAGCCTTCAATGACTGATGTACCATGACACCCAGGTCTCGTTGCACCTCCCCTTTACCTAATCTGTCACCATTCAGATAATAGTCTGTCTCTCTGTTTTTACCACTAAAGTGGATAACCTCACATTTATCCACATTATACTTCATCTGCCATGCATTTGCCCACTCACCTAACCTATCCAAGTCACTCTGCAGCCTCATAGCATCCTCCTCGCAGCTCACACTGCCACCCAACTTAGTGTCATCCGCAAATTTGGAGATACTACATTTAATCCCCTCGTCCAAATCATTCATGTACAAAGCGGTTACAACTACTCTTCACTCAGATGCAGATATGAACACCTGACTCAACATACCTGATGTGGGTAAGGCCTCCTGCCCATCACCCTTCGTGCTCTGAGGTTCCTCATGCGATGACGTCGAATCAATTGTCTCCTCCGCAGCACCATCATGCAAAAGGCTTGCACGAGGTATGATATTGTCAATATTGCCCCCATGATTAAATTATACCTTTGCAAGAAGCTCAAAATGGCAAGCAGGACAAGGTTCTTTGTTGTCTCCCTTGTATGGACCGCACCCAGGTCTGCTTTGATCGGGAAACACCCCCACTCCCCCACCCCCGGGCTTCATTTGATGCATAGTGGCATAGTGTAAGGGTTCTCATCCCTTCCGTTCGGCTTCCACACACACACCCCCCGCCCCCCCCCCCCCCCCCCACCACCCTCCCTCCCCGGGCTTCTTTTCAAGCCGAACCTCAAGTCCCTGTGTCCGGGCGAGGGACTGATTCTGCTGGCCGACGCTCCGACCCTCGAGCCCGGTTTGGAGACATTCGGTGGTGGCGTGGCACTTTAAAAAAAAAACTTAAAGAATTGTATGAAACTTCCATTTTCTTGGTTTTCAGTTGGAAAAATTTAAGCTTGATGATGCATATTTATGTGTTCTTGACTCCCTCCAATAGTTTGCCAAAAACAATGGTGTCTTTCTGCGCCAATTTTTTAATGTGCGTTGGTTTTTCTTAAGTGCTCAGAAGATTTTTTGAGAGTGGTCACATGCTTTAAATGTGAGTCGATGCCGGGCCACCACACATGGGATCTGGCTATGGCTTTCATCATTGCTATGCCTGGATGGGTACACTGTGTAGGTCGTGTATGAACGTTTCCCTGCCTTTCTTAGGCAAAGCCACGCGATTGCCCCACAAAAGACAGTCCGCCTATATGGACATTTCGTCTTTGTGCCCCTGGAACGGCTTGATCTCTTCATGCATCTCCGCTGGGATGCTGGACCAGCTCCCATGGAGGGAACAGTTTTTTACAAGGGACAGTAAAGGATCCTGGCTGGTCCAGGTCCTGAACTGGCGGGCCGTAACGGGTGACTTTTCGTTTTCAGATGCATCCATCACCAAGAGCAAATCTTCAGGCTGTGCCATTTCCAGCCCGGTGGTGGGCAATGGTAGCCGACTGAGAGCCTCAGCGCAGTTCTCTGTGCCTGGTCTGTGGCGGATTACATAGTTGTATGCAGACAGTGTGATCGCCCATCTTTGGATGCGAGCAGAGGCATTGGTATTAATCCCTTTGCTCTCTGAGAATAGCGATATGAGCGGCTTATGGTCAGTTTCTAACTCAAACTTAAACCCAAACAGATACTGGTGCATTTTATTCACCCGTAAACACATGCCAGAGCTTCTTTTTCAATCATGCTGTAGGCCTTTCCAGCCTTGGACAAACTCCTGGACTCATAGGCGACCGGTTGCAATGTTCCCGATTCGTTTGCTTGTTGTACACACACCCGACCCCGTACGAAGACTCATCGCAAGCTAGCACTAAATGTTTACATGGGTTATACAGAACAAGCAATTGGAACATAACAGATTTCTGGCTTTCTCAAAAGCAGCCTCTTGTGATTTCCCCCATACCCAGTCGTCTCCCTTGCGTAGCAGCACATGTAGGGGTTCTAGCAAAGTGCTTAACCAGGGTAGGAAATTACCGAAATAGTTGAGGAGTCCCAGGAACGACCACAGCTCCGTCATGTTCTGTGGTCTCGGCGTGTTCTTGATGGCTTCCGTCTTGGCGTCGGTGGGTCTGATGCCATCTGCTGCGATTCTTCTCCCTAAGAACTCGAGCTCTGGTGCAAGGAAAACACACTTTGAGCGTTTCAACCTGAGTCCCACATGATCTAGCCGACTCTTCCAGGTTCTTCCAGGTTCTTCAAGTGTTCGCTGGTGTCCCGACCTGTGACCAATATGTCGTCCTGGAAAACTACGGTGCGCGGAACCGACTTTAGCAGGCTCTCCATGTTCCTTTGGAAAATTGCCACGGCTGATCGAATCCCAAATGGCCATCTATTGTAGATGAACAGACCTTTGTGCGTGTTGATGCAGGTGAGTCCTTTAGAAGATTCTGCCAGCTTCTGCGACATGTGGGCCGAGGTCAGGTCCAACTTGGTGAACGTCTTTCCTCCAGCCAGGGTCGCAAATAGATCATCTGCCTTGGGTAGTGGGTACTGGTCTTATAGTGAAAAACGGTTAATCGTTACTTTATAGTCCCCACAAATTCTGACCGTGCCATCTCCTTTGAGAACCGGAACAATCGGATTGGCCCACTCGTTGAACTCCACCGGCGCGATGATGCCTTCTCACTGCAGTCTGTCCAGCTCAATTTCCACTTCCTCTTACATCATCTATGACACCACCTGTGCCTTGTGGTGGATGGGTCGTGTACCGGGAACCAAGTGGATCTGCCCCCGAGAAACTTCCGATGCCTTGCTCAAACAACGACGGGAACTTGCTTAGAACCTGGGCACATCAGGCATCGTCGACGGACAAAAGTACTCGGATGTCGTCCCAGTTCCAACAGATTTTTCCCAGCCAGCTTCTGCCGAACAGTGTGGGGCCATCTCCTGGGAGTTCGTGCACTGCTCCATCATAGCATCATAGGAGACGTTTATTGCTGCGCTGCCAATAACAGGGATCAGCTCTTTAGTGTAAGTTCTTAGCTTGGTATGAATGGGGCTAAACTTGGGCCTGTGTGCCTTGTTGCACCACAGCCTGTCGAAGGCCTTTTTGCTCATGAAAGACTGACTCGCACCCGTGTCCAATTCCATGGATACTGGAATTCCGTCCAGTTCGACTTTTAGCATGATCGGCGGACATTTCATGGTGAAGGTGTGTACCCTGTACACTTCTCCATCCTCGGTTCGAGTCTTTGGTTCAGCCTGATCCGCCATGGTTCGATGCTCCTCTGCAAGGTGGTGGTTTTCAGGGTTTGCAGCTCGTCTGCACATTTGCTGGAGGTGTCCCATTGTTCCACAGCCTTTGCACACATAGTGTTTGAAGCGACATTGATCGGCTCAATGATCACCTCCGCAGCGCCAACAAGGTGCTAACTGCCTCGCATTAACGTTTGATGGTATACGCTGGGTCATCTGAAGTCGTGCAGCTGCAGGTGTGTACATTCTGCCATACGCATTCCTGCCTGAAAACGACGTTACTTTGTGTACAGTACTTGCCGAAACCTCTTTATGCTGCAAAATTTGTTTGGTGTTATCGCTGGTGGATATAAATGCCTGGGCTATCTTAATGGCTTTGCTCAGGTTCGGTGTTTCAACAGTCAATAGTTTGCGAAGGATAAGCTTATGGCCAATGCCAAGCACAAAGAAGTCTCTTAGCATTTGCTCCAGGAATCCATCGAATTCGCAATGTCCTGCAAGGCATCTTAATTCGGCGACGTAGCTCACCACTTCCTGGCCTTCAGACCGTTGACACGTGTAAATTGGATACCTTGCCATCAGAACGCTTTCTTTCAGATTTAGGTGCTCCCTGACCAGCGTATACAGTTCTTCATACAATTTGGTTGTTGGTTTCAACGGAGCTAGAAGATTCTTCATGAGGCCGTAGATTGTTGCCCCACAGACGGTGAAGAGGACCGCCCTTCGTTTGGCAGCGTTCTCTTCCCCTTCCAGCTCGTTGGCCATGAAGTATTGGTCGAGTCGCTCCACGAAGGCCTCCCAATCAACCCCTTCTGAGAATTTCTCCAGGATACCAAGAGTTCTCTGCATTTTCACGTGATTGTTCGTTATCTCGTCGCCAGTTGTTAAGCTCATAATAAAGTGATGCAACTGAGTACTGTAGACAATGAGTAAGTGTGACCTTAGCTCCTTTAATTAAACTCCAGAATGTTGGTACAGCATGGGAGACTTGCTTATTTACAGTGCTCCCAAAGGATGCTGGGATCCCTTGGGACTCCGACAGGTATGCCCTCTGGTGGTGGTATGATACAGGTTGTCTAGGGTTGCCTACATAACATTGCCCATCCCCGATTTTAATCGCTCCACCAATGACAACTGTGCCTTCAGCTGTTAAGGCCCGAAGCTCTGTAATTCC
The DNA here is from genome assembly GCF_044704955.1 of Pristiophorus japonicus. Classification (NCBI taxonomy): domain Eukaryota; kingdom Metazoa; phylum Chordata; class Chondrichthyes; family Pristiophoridae; genus Pristiophorus; species Pristiophorus japonicus. The sequence goes on from NC_091988.1 coordinate 49,975,001, forward strand.
CTGCCTAACCTTTTCCGCCTCTCTTTCCTCTTTTAAGCCCCTCATTAAAACCTACCTCTTTGCCCAAGCTTTTGGTCTTCTGCCCTAATATCTCCTTATGTGGATCGGTGTCAAATTTGATTTGCTCACACTCCTTTAAAGCGCCTTGGGGTGTTTTATTGTGTTAAAGGTGCAATATAAATACAGTGTGGAGGCCCCGACCTGTGTGAGAACACCAGCGGCAGGTCGGAGCCATAAAAGGAGCAGAGGTACGGCGGCCCGGGAGCGGCGTGGAGGCCCCAGGAGCAGTGTGGAGGCCCCAGGAGCAGTGTGGAGGCCTCAGGAGCAGCGTAGATGCCCCAGGAGCAGTGTGGAGGCCTCAGGAGCAGTGTGGAGGCCCCAGGAGCAGCGTGGAGGCCCCAGGAGCAGCGTGGAGGCCCCAGGAGCAGTGTGGAGGCCTCAGGAGCTGCGTGGAGGCCCCAGGAGCAGCGTGGAGGCCCCAGGAGCAGTGTGGAGGCCCCAGGAGCAGTGTGGAGGCCTCAGGAGCAGTGTGGAGGCCCCAGGAGCTGCGTGGAGGCCTCAGGAGCAGCGTAGATGCCACAGGAGCAGTGTGGAGGCCTCAGGAGCAGTGTGGAGGCCCCAGGAGCAGTGTGGAGGCCTCAGGAGCAGTGTGGAGGCCTCAGGAGCAGTGTGGAGGCCCCAGGAGCTGCGTGGAGGCCCCAGTAGCAGTGTGGAGACCCCAGGAGCAGTGTGGAGGCAGACTACTTCAGGGAGCAGTACGAGCTGGTGCAGGAGGGTGACGGCAGCAAAGAGTGATGTCATCAAGGTCCAGTTCGGTGATTGGAGCGTGGGCAGATGCAGCAGGAGCGGCGAGGTCAGGTCGAAGGAGCGGCGAAAGACTGTAGAGGGACGTGATCAGGGCCCAGGGGAGGCGCAAGTTCAGGGCCAGGGGCCCAGGGGCCCAGGGGCAGCACGGGCCAGCCCACACTGCGATATGTGTGCGCACTAGGTCGGTGCAGCAGAGCTGGTCTCCAGTCGTCTTGGATAACCCTTGCCACTGGACCAAGACCTGGCTCTGTCAAGCCCGTGTGGTGGCTAGTGTGCAATGGTCACCACACGTTAAAAAATCCACGCACAGGCATCTTCCACCCTCCAAGATGTAGTTCGGGATCTGGAATATTAGGTCCTTCATTGAAACACCTGTGAACTCATCCTTTTTTGGCGTGGAAGCAAGTCATCCTCGTTTCGAGGGACCGCCTATGATGATGATATAAATACAAGTTGTTGTTTCTGTTGTAAATAAACATGCTGCTAAATTATAATTACAATTATGTCTTGCACTTTGTTTATGATATTGTGTTTGATCAATTTACTTTTATTTCATTTTTTTCATTGCTTCTTTTCACATTTTTTCACTAATTTTAGATCTTGGACCATATGGGCTTAGTATCCAGCCTGTGAAATCACAGTCTGTTGATCTGTTTCCTGATTTCCCTGGCTTTCCAGCTAATTCTGGGAATTTGCTTGTGAAGAATCATGGGGACAGTGTCTTACCTTTCCACGGTATTTCGTACATTACAACAGTGACTACATTCAAAATGTCTTCATTAGCTCGAAAGCATTTTGGGACGTCCTGAGGTTGTGAAAGGTGCTATATAAATGCAAATCTTTCTTTTCTTTCCGTCACATTGAAGCACTTGTGCTATGTGTTACAAATTATTTTTTCCAGGTTTGTCAACTTTTGAAAATATTTGTCATGAGGGAGGTACAGAGTAATTTACAATTACTCATGACTGCCCTCTTAAAGGGGAACATCATTTAATGCAGAAATGATGCGGTGACAAGTTAATTTTTAGAAGGGTTTTCAGAAAACCTCGCTTTGTATGAAAGGGCCCAGCCTCTCCTGACATAGAATTCCATTCCCTCTGTGTATTGTGTACTGTATGGAAGTCAACATGTTGCTTTCAAATCTTATTCTGCGATCTTATTTAAACAGGAATTTTGTTGCAATGCTGTATTCCTTCTTCAACGTTCCAGTTCTGGTTTCTGGTGACAAATTAATCCGGCTATCGAGAAGGGCAAAACCAAGCCACATTTAACTAAAAACATGGACACTTTGTTGATACTGTAGCAGGTCCGTGCCAGCACTCTGAATAATTGTAAGCGAAATGGCTTTGCGCAGTACAACAGCACCATCTGCTGTGAGCTCACTCCGATCTCCATAATGGAGAGCACAACTTCCAGCTTTTGTTTCCCATTCATATTTCTTAGTGCAGTTGGGGAAAATTTACACACTAGAGATAGGATCAAACCTTTAATGAACTGACAAGTCACTGGAGGTGCAGGTCGATCTCGAGCTATTCGGTGATGCTGTTTACAGTCAAGGCTTGATTATAGCAGAACTCGTATGTGACCTCTTTCTATCTCCTTTTGATCTTGGGAAGAAGTCATTGCTTAATAAAACTCAGGACATTTTCTCAGTTTAGTAACATTATACTGATTTCCATAATTGTAATGTTGAATGTACAACTGAAAACAAAGAATAATTTAAATAAAAATTAAACAAATCTGCTGTGACGTGACTACTAAAGCGAAAAAGACTCTGTTTAGACTGTGACTGTGCGATTTCATTTTAATTCTCCCCCATTTGGGGGATTTTGTTTGCTTTGCTATCTTAAAGCCACCAAAAATGCTTCTTACTATCTCTAAAATTTAAACTTGACCGTGCTTCCTAATGACTTCCTGCCATTACACAAATCTGTTTGGAATGAACAATAAGGTTGGAATTTCTGCCGCAAACCAGAAATTTTTTTTCTTGTTATGATGTTTTTTTTCCCTCAGTAGAAATGATTTTCTAAATTGCATTGTGGTTTTATCCAAAAACAACTTTGGCGGTATTTGGATCTACTGCCGGAGAGGGGAGTACATTTGCCCTCTTAAACACAAGTACAATTAGTCATTGCAGCCCCCTTAAAGAATAGTTTACTCACTACTGCTCCTTTAAGAGTACAACATCCCACAACTGCTCTCTACATGGCGAGTACAATTCCCTGCTAATACTAATACCCCCTTAAGCTCGAGGGGCCGTATGGCCTACTTCTGCTCCTAATTCTTATGGGGATTATAATTAATCACGATTGTCCTCTTAAAGCGTTTCACTGCTGCTCGGGTGTCTTGTGTATGATTGCTGTGTTTCTCAGTGATTTAATATCAATATACTCGGATTAAAACAATATAATATAGAGGTTCTGACTTCTCCTCAGGGTCACAATCCTCCTTGAAAATGATGCCATAGCTTTGAAGAGATGCTTACACCGTGAAGAAGAAAATGCAGAGCCACCCTTCAATGAAAGAGCATGTGAATGAATATGGAGAATGAGGCAAATTCAAGCTTCACTCATTGTTCACTGAACATCAACATGCTCCCTGCTCTGTCCAGTCATAGCTCTTCCCTCAGCCAATTCCGGAACATTCTGCTGTAGCAAATACGTCAGTCTACACCAGTGGGTGTTGGAATGGCAACATCTGGAATAAATACAAGGACTTTATTGCATAAAAATGCTTTATTGCATCAAATATAAAAAGCAAACAAACTTACTGTTTTTTTCCAGAAGCGGCGCATCTCAATGAATTCCAGTAAAATAAAATTGTAAACCTCGTGGGATGATATGATGCAAAGCACCAACTTTTCACATTCAGTCGTTCAGCACAGGCAGTGGTATATTTTCAGTTTGTGTCCATTACTGCCATATAAGTGAATACCTGTTACACTACACACTTAGTGTCGATGAGAAGCAGCTTTGCCTTAACATTGGTGCATCCTGCGTAGTGTGATTTAAAGTCTGAAATTGTCTGAATTAGATTTATGAAAACAGCTCAAGACCATCTCAATGCTTTCCATTGACTGAGATGTGATTTAACTGATGTGAAGCAAAATTCCCCTTGGGAAATTTTTATAACAGCAACAACTTTCATTTATATAGCACCTTTAACATAGGAAAACGTCCCAAGGCATTTCACAGGAGCGTAATAAGACAAAAATTGACACTGAGCCAAAGAAGGAGATATTAGGACAGGTCAAGTCAAAAGCTTGGTCAAAGAGGTAAGTTTTAAGGAAGGTCTTAAAGGAGGAGATAGAGTTGGAGTGAAAAAGAGGTTTAGGAAAGGAATTGTACTTAGGGCCTAGATGGCTGATAGCAAATCTTCCATCATTGCTCCCGCCCACTCAAAAAGCCTGCCCTTGCAAACCTATCATCCCATCTCCAGCCTCCCTTTCTTCTCCAAACTCCTTGAATGTGTTGTCACTTCCTAAATCCATGCCCATGTTTGAGAGAGCACCAAAATCCTCTTGAGCAAGAGGTAGGTCTCCTGGACAAGGTGAACTCAGAGAAGGCACAAGAAAGACCTGGATTTATACAGCTCCTTTACAGCTCCTTGGCCAGAACACCAGGGAAAACTCCACTGCTCTTCTTTGAAATAGTATCATGGGACCTTTTACATCCACTTGAGAGAGCACTAGGTTTAATGTCTCATCCAAAAGACAGCACCTCTGACAGTGCATTGCTCCCAAAATACTGCCCTGGAGTGTCAGCCTGGATTTTTTTGTGCTCAAGTTCTTGGAGTTGGACTTAAACCCACAACCTTCTGAAGCAGAGGCGAGAGTGCTACCTACTGAGCCACAGCTGAACTATGGGATGAGGATAGATAGGACAGAAACTAGAGAATGTTGCAAGTTAAAGCTAGGGCAGAGTTGAACCTTTGCTTGGTGGGCAAGGGGAAAGGAGAGATGCTGCAGAACCAGTTGAACGGATAGTCTCAGTCTTAGTGACAAAGAATTCCATGACCTCCTTGCACATGTTGTTGGAGGTGAGATGGAGAGGGCAGGGGTTTAATGAGATGACTAGTAGTGCAAAAAAGAAACTGGGTGTTATCTTTCCACTTAAGTATGATCCTAGAGTAGTGAACCATTTTGGCAGAGGTGAGCAGGCCCAAAGCTGCTTGATGTGGTGAAACCAGATCTGACAATGAATGGCTAAACCAGTTGTGCGCCATATACATTGCAGTCTGTGGCCCTTGGACTCAATGGAGCGAAGATAGAAGCCGTACCAGAGGGAATGAGCAGGGTGGGAGAGAGTAAAGGTTTTTCTGGGGACAAAGATCTCAAAGGTGGAGGTGAGGGTGTGATTGAGCAGATCAATAGTTGCAGAAGTATTGTGGTTAATGGAGGGCCAAAGACTAGTCAATTGGGAGTTTGAGAGTGCCTTTGTAAGTGATTTGGAGGAGAATTTGTTCCAGGGGCAGACGCAGAGGGAAATGGGGCTTGAAGGGGGATGTGAGTGGTGAGGTATTCACGAAATTGACTAGAGATGGCATTGCCTGTGATTGGAACGATCTCCAGCTCTGTGTGACCACCTACAAAGAATATAGTATGTTAGTACCAGGTGTCTAGGGTGCTGCCATGAATCCTCTGTTCTAAGGCAGTCATGCATAACTGCCATCTTTCAGAGCAAGAGTGAGTGAGCAGCTGCATCCTGGGATCTAGTCACACTATCCTAAATTGTGGCTGATGGCCCATCGAGGAATTCTACAAAAGGCATGTGCATGCAAAGAGTCATCATTGAGCATATTGTTGGCATGCTGAAATCCTGATTCTGACGCTGTGATAGATCCAGCGGGGCCTTGTAATATGCTTCTGGACTTACCTCCCAAGTTTTGGTCCTGTGCTGCATAATTTCGCTCTAGCCTGAGAGGTCCACCTGCAGCAACCTGACAAGCAGCCAAATAGGACATGAAGAAGAAGATGCTCCTCCAGAAGGATGATGACAATCCTCTTATTAGGCAAAACCAAAAGAGCAACCTTATATGGGACGACTTCATCTGATCCATATCCAAGGCCGCTTAAATAGTTAATAAGATTTCATAAGCCTTTCCATCCAAGTCATAATTTAATCTTGTCTCCGCTGCTCCCTGTGAAAAAAAGTCCACCTGCACCAATCAGGACCCACATATCACTACAACCATCGGTAATACATGAAGCATGAATCAGGTGGGGAATTCATTAGCACTTCATTAAGAAAACATAAATGTTCATAATCTGTTCTAACTACCAGAGTGCTTCCCCTTGGTGCCTCTAAGTACTCTTCTACCTGCTTCTAACTTTGTGCTTCTTCTGTGTGCCCCATGAGTGCCTGAGGTGAGTGAAGTGGATGGCTGCTCAATGTCATTATGAACCTCTTGGGACTGATGTGGCCTTATTTTTATATCATCTGTGTCCTGAAATGGACCGGTCACAGGCTGCGTGTGTAGTTTAGACCTACTCAGTTAGAAATTCGCTTGCCCCCAGAAATCACCGCGAGGATCGCAATGTAGTATCAACCCACACCCATTCAAAGTAAAGCAGGCAGCTCGCAAGTTCTGTGCTGCCTGCTGAATAACATGAGTGTGGCGTGCAGCCCAGCGGTAAATGTGCTGCTGAGTGGCTGCATGTTCAGCAGGGGGCTAGAAGCAGCTAAAGCAAGCCTGCACTTCTTAAAGGCAGTCTGCAGCTTATAGAATAGTTACAGCACAGAACAAAGTCATTTAGCCCATCGAACCCAAGCTGGCTCTCTGCAAGAGCACCTCAGCTAGTCGCACTTCCTCGTCCTTTCCCTGTAGCCCTGCAAAAAAAAGTTATTTCAGGTACTTATCCAATTCCCTTTTGAAAGCCATGATTGAATCTGCCTCCGCCACCCATTCAGGCAGTGCATTCCAGATCCTAACCACACGCTGTGTAAAAATGTTTTTCCTGATGTCGCCTTCGGTTCTTCTGCCAGTCACATTAAATCTGTGTTCCCTGGTTCTCGACCCTTCCGCCAATTGGAACAGTTTCACTCTCTCTACTCTGTCTAGACCCATTGTGATTTTGAACACCTCTATCAAATCTCTTCTCAACGTTCTCTACTTTAAAGAACAATCCTAGCTTCTCCAGTCTATCCATGTAATTGAAGTTCCCCATTCCTGGAATCTTTTCTGCACCCTTTCTGAGGCATTCACATCTGTCCTAAAGTGTGGTGCCCAGAACTGGACAAAATACTCCAGTTGCAGCCTACCCAGTGTTTTATACCGGTTCATCATAACTTCCTGCCCTGCCACCTTCAACGGTTTGTGCACATACACTCCCAGGTTTCTCTGTTCATGCACTTCCCTTAGGATTGTACACTTTAGTTTATGTAGCCTCTCCTCGTTCTTCCTACCAAAATGCATCACCACACTTTTCTGCATTAATTTTCACCTGCCATGTGTCTGACCGTTCCACCAACCTGTCTATGTCCTCTTGAAGTCTATCACTATCCTCCTCACTGTTCACTATACTTCCAAGATATGTGTCATCTGCAAATTTTGAAATTGTGCTCTGCCATGGCAGTGTCTGCTGTGGCTCAGTGGGAAGCACCCTCACCTCTAAGTCAGAAGGTTCTGGGTTCAAGTCCCATTCCAGAGAGACTTGAGCACAAATATCTAGGCTGACAACCCAGTAGGGTACCAAGGGAGCGGTGCACTGCCAGAGGTGCTGTCTTTTGGCTCTCTCAGGTGAACGTAAAAGATCCCATTGCACTATTTCGAAGAAGAGCAGGGGAGTTCTCCCTGGTGTCCTGGCCAAAAATGTATCTCTCAATGTCATTAAAACAGATTATCTGGTCATTATCACATTGCTGTTTGTAGGAGCTTGCTGTTTGTAAATTGGCTGCTACGTTTCCCACATTACAACAGTGACTACACTTCAAAAGTACTTAATTGGCTGTAAAGCACTTTGAGACATCCAGTGGTCATGAAAGGTGCTATATAAAGCTGGTCTCCAGTCGTCTTGGATAACCCTTGACACTGGACCAAGACCTAGCTCTGTCAAGCCCGCGTGGTGGCTGGTGTGCAACAGCCACCACACGTTAAAAACATCCACGCACAGGCATCCTCCATCCTTCACTGTGTAGTTTTGGCCCTAGAATATCAGGTCCCTCATTGAAACACCTGTGAACTCATCCCTTTTTGGCATGGAAGAATGTCATCCTCGATATGAGGGACCACCTAAGAAGGTAAGAAGGGAATAGAGAGGCCACATGAGATGGCAAACTCGAGGGGTTAGCTGTGAATATAGGTAGGAGAGTTTATATGGAGGGAGAGATTAAGGGAGGACAGGATGGCAGTGAAGTCAGAGGAGCAAGGGTAAGTTGAGTTGAGATGGAGGTTGAAGTCACCGAGGATGAGAAGTCACTCGGGTGCAGAGGCTGAGAGAGGAAAGGAGGGAGGCTATCTCGGCTTGGTTTCCAATTAATTTTGGGTAAAATTGTCCCAATATCTAGGCCAATTGTTTTTTGATTCCGTTATTGTACGGCATTTTTGGATTAAGTCACATTAATTTGACAAGAAAAATTCTGAGAAAAATCTGATGAGCATGACAACATTATCAATGCAGTCATTTTCCAGCATTGATTCTGAATGTTCTTCTCGTTTGGAGGCTCCATTCACACAGGCACTCGGACCAACCTGATCAAGTGGGGATTCTCTTGGTGGTGATGTGATGGAACAATGTCCGTGAACAAAACAATTTAGTTCATCATTCTCTTAACTTTTACATTTATTTTCACCTTTATCCTTGGCGGGTACAACAGACTGGGGGATGATTTTTGACATTTGAAGAAAATGTTCTTGACACCGCTAAACTTTGCCTTTTGGAAGCTGAAGCATAGAAAGCCGCGTTTGGCCTACATTTTGAGATCTGCAATCGGGATTTGAAACCAGCGGGTACTGAGCCCGATAGTCAGGTCTGGAGATCGCTTCGATTTGCCCCTTCACCCACTTTCACTTCATGTTTAGTATTGCTGCAAAGTGGGATCCACATCACAGCAACACTAAAGGTAAATGGCCTGAATTTCAGCGGGATTCTCCTAATCTCCTGTCGCAAAGTGAAGCCACTGAGAAATGGTGGAGACAGCCACGTTTTAACCATTTGCCCCATATTTCTGAGGATTCTGCCATTCTCCTGCTAGAGAATCCCCGCGGAATTTCCAGGCGAGTGTGTTAATTAACCCCTAGTGATTGGCAGCTTACTATTACTACATCGTTAGATGCTCTTACTCACTGTGAGAGTGTAATTCTATCAGGCTGCCTTCAAGTGGTTTAATTTCCAAATTATACAAACAGGATTTTTTTTCTTGTTTTGTTCAATTTAAAACCACAGTTTTTCAGTAATGTGCAAGTACATATTTTCCAATAGCATAAACCAGGCCTGCATTCTCGATAATCTCTTTTTAGAACTTAATTTGTTCTCATTCTTTGCTTGACATCGACTTTTTTGCTTTTATCTTTTATCTTTTCAAGTCCAGAAGGCAAAGGAATGCATGAAACTGAGCTGGGGAGGCTCAGAACATCCAGTAATGTCATCCATATTTAGACTTTAATTCACTGCTGTGTGACAGGTCAGCAGAAAACTCCCATCCATTAGGGCCAATTTAGTGTCGGAGGTGCAGTCCTTCGCCTCTCTCAGGTGGACGTAAAAGATTCCATTGCACTATTTTGAAGAAGAGCAGAGGAGTTCGTGACCATTCCTTGTGTAGTTTATTAATTTAAAAGAGATTGCATTTTTATAGCGCCAAAGTGCTTTACAGCCACTGAAGTACTGCTTGCAGTATAGTCACTGTTGTAATGTAGGAAACGCGGCAGCCAATTTGCGCACAGCAAGCTCCCACAAACAGCAATGTGATAATGACCAGATAATCTGTTTTAGTGACATTAAGAGATAAATTTTTGGCCAGGACACCAATAAGAACTCTTCTCTCTTCTTCGAAATAGTGCAATGGAATCTTTTACGTCCACCTGAGAGAGCCGAAGGACTGCACCTCCGACAGTGCACCGCTCCCTTGGTACTGCACTGGAGCGTCAGCCTAGATATTTGTGCTCAAGTCTCTCTGGAATGGGGCTTGAACCCAGAACCTTCTGACTCAGAGGGTGCTACCCACTGAGCCACAGCTGATGCTAGAGCATAAATTTATACAGGTCACTTCAGTACATTCATATTTGCGTATGTAAAGCTGTGCTGACAATTGAGCCCAACATGTTTTTATGAAAGATAAATCACATTTGACAAATTTATTAGAGTTTTTTGAGGATGTAACGGCAGAGTAGATAAAGGGAAACCAGTGGATGTAGTATATTTGGATTTCCAAAAGGCATTTGATAAGGTGTCACATAAAAGGTTATTAAGCAAGGGCACATGGGGTTGGGGGTAAGGTATTAGCATGGATAGAGGATTGGTTAACAGACAGAAAACAGAGAGTAGGGATAAATGGGTCATTTTCAGATTGGTAGGCTTAGTGGGGTGCCACAAAGATCAGTGCTGGGGCCTCAGCTATTTACAATCTATATTAATGACTTAGATGAAGGGACTGAGTGCAATATATCCATGTTTGCTGACAATACAAAGCTAGGTGGAAAAGTAAGATGTGAGGAGGATGCAAAGAGTCTGCAAAGGGATATAAACAGATTAAGTGAGTGGGCAATAAGGTGGCAGATGGAGTATAATGTGGGGAAATGTGAGGTGATTCACTTTGGTAGGAAGAATAGAAAAGCAGAATACTTTTTAAATGCTGAGGAAACGATTAAATGTCAGTGTTCAGAGAGATTTTAGAAACACAAGGGACTCAATTTTCCCCATTGATTTGTGCCGTTTTTTTTGGGCGCGCGCCGCTTTTTTTGGATTCATTTAAGATCACTTACAAACTTTAACATCACTTACAAACTCTAAGATCACTTAAAAACTTTACGGTCACTTACTAATTTTTAAACTTATAAATTTACATAACTTTAAAAAAACTTTTAAGTTGAGAACAGTTACAACAGTAACAATAATAACAACAATAGCAGCAGCAAAGAAAGGCTGCACCCATCTCTCCTCCATTCTAAGGCCGCCCGCTGCGCTTGTTCTTGGTGACTCCACCACCCCTGCCCACAGGGGGTGGCGCAGCGTTTCTCGGGTTGGTACCAAGCTTATTCTTTCTCGGGTAATGCGCACTTCTTGATGGGGGGGGGGGGGAGGGGGGGTCAGGTGGTAATGTGGACGGCCCGGCTTGGGCCTCTTCAGAGACTGGTCTGGGGATTGGAGTGGGAGTGGCAGTAGATTCTGTCAGTGGGCGCGGTCTGGGAGTGTTCCCTTATTGCAGCAGCTAATTCCAAAATTCCCTCCCTCATGCGCCCTGACAGTGTCTCAACTACCTCCAACATTCCCTCGCTCATGTTCGCCATCAGTGTCTCAACCACCTGCAACATTCCCTTCCTCATGTTCACTGAGAGTGTTTGAGCTACCTGCGACATTCCCTCCCTCATGTGCACTGACATGGTTTCAGCTGACTGAGATATTCCCTCCCTCATGTTCCCAGACAGCGTTCCCATTTCTTGTGAGAGTGACGTTGCTTCTCCCGACAGTCCCGCTACCTCATCACCCACCCCACTGATGGTGTCCAGGAGTGATTGCGTAAGGTCAATGCTCTCCGCACTCATTGCCATCATCTAAACCACATCTGTTAGATCCTGCACTTCAGGAGAGTGCTGTCGAGCTCTCCTTCCCCTCCTCGCCCTGGGTGTGGCTCGCAGCATCCCAGTGGGACCCGCGGCCTCAGACGGTGGGGCCCTGGGTGTGCTTTTCTGCATCTCATTGGAATCCCCAGCCTCGGACAGTGGGAAACCATGGAATGTCCCACCAACACTCAAACCACTACTCAGGGAAGGGGCTAATGGGCGGCACCTGCACCTCCTCCTAAGTGAATACAACAGTGGGGGCTACATCCATCCCCTCCCCTTGCTCTTGGTCTGGAAGGTGGGATTGGAAGATGTTCTCCTCTTCAGGCTCATCTGAATCTTCTTCTGCATCGTTAGAGATGGCCTCAAGTTCTGCAAAATATAACAGAACAAATGGTTAGCAGCAGAGGAGGGGGCAGGGTGGGTGGCATGAGTAGGCTCACACAGCGCTGGCAGCAGGCTATTTTCAAGGACCACGATGAATGATAGCACATTGCATCAACCGAAGCGTAGCTGAGGGAGATATCCCCATGAACCGAAGATGGCTAGCCCTCTCAGTACTTAACATTTAGCAAAGCTAGACTGTGGAATTTGCAGGACTTACCCTCTCCCTCGAGTGTGGGCCCAGCTTGTGCAGTGGTGGGTTGTTTTTGTCCAGGCAGGACCCATCAAAGCAATGACCCTCTCTTCCAAGGGCGTCAGTGGGTGCAGATATGCCGGGCCTCCTCCTGTTCGAGTTCTTTCTCATTTGTTGTGTGCCACTTTCCTCTGTAAAGATTAAAATATAACTTTTTAGAGAGGGTGCCTTTCTGCTGGGTGGGACATATACAGATGGTCACATTTATAATTGCAATTCCATTGAAAAATGAAAATATTACTTACACTAACTACTTGACCAAGGTCCTGCCACTTCTTTTTGCACTGGCCTCCAGATCTCAGGGTTGTCACATTGCACAGTAATGTTCTGCAAGTTGGTTCCAGCGTTTCTTTATTTCTTTTAGTGGAACTATTATGTGACCTCTGCTGGTGTTCAGTTACCAGTGCCTCCACTTCATCCTGTAAGAAATTCTTGGTCCTTGTGTTAAGTTGCATCTTGTATTGCAGCTCCAAATTTTCCAATGAGAATTAAAGTTCTCACACGCAACCAGCTCTTTAAAAATGGCTGATTGCAGACCGGGAGGTGTACTGCGCATGCGCGTCCATAGGAATCACGTCGCGCATGCACAGAAGGGGCGGCATCGTTTTTTCAGCGCAGAGATTAGACTCCGCCACCCGAAGCTACAGGACAGGCTGCATGGCGCCAATTTTGAAAAATAGAGCGGGGAAACTTGGCACATTTATTTTTGGTGCAGTTCTGTCCTAGAAAAATGGGTGTAACTCTGGCAATACGCCAAAAAACGGGTTTGTGCAAAATTGCGCCCAGAGAGTTAACTTGCAGGTACAGCAAACAATTAGGAAGGCAAATGGTACATTGGCCTTTGTTGCTAGAGCGTTGAAGTAGAAGAGTAGGAAGTCTTGCTACAATAGTACAGGGCTCTGGTGAGACCACACCTGGAGTACTGTGCACAGTTTTGGTCTCCTAATTTAAGGAAAGATATACTTGCCTTAGAGGCGATGCAACAAATGGTCACTAGATTGATCCCTGGGATGAGTGGGTTGTCCTATGAGGAGAGATTGAGTAGATTGGGCCTATACTCTCTGGAGTTTAGCAGAATGAGAGGCAATCTCATTGAAACATATAGGATTCTGAGGGGCATTGACAGGGTCAATGCTTAGAGATTGTTTTGACTGGAAGGAGAATCTAGAACTAGTGGGCATATTCTCAGGATAAGGTGCTGGCCTTTTAAGACTGAGATGAGGAGGAATTTCTTCACTCAGCAGGTTGTGAATCTTTGGAATTCTCTGCCCCAATGGGCTGTGAATGCTAAAACGTTGAGTATATTCAAGGCTGAAATAGATAGATTTTTGGACTCCAGAGGAATTAAGGGATGTGGGGATAGGCCAGGAAAGGGGAGTTGAGGTTGAAGATCAGCCATGATCTTATTGAATGTCGAAGTAGGCCTGAGGGGGCCGTAAGTTCTACTTCTGCTCCTAATTCTTATGATCTTATGATGTTTCTTTCATTCATTCTCTCATCTTTTGGCAATCAGCTCCAGCCAGAGCACGAAAGCTCCATTTCACACCAATTAACATGAAAATGGATTTGAACACCGTGCATCGCAGGAACCATACATTACTCATTTGGATGAGGCACTATAAGTACTGCTCCATGCTGCACTGTTGTGAGGTTGAAGTTATGTACATGATTGGACAAAAGTCTTGATGATGCAGTACTCTCATGCCATAGAGATGGAATTGAAGCCTGAGGCAGGACAGTCATAATCCAGCTGGAGGAAGTCAGAATGACAAAAGCAGACTCCACTGACAGTGTTCCCTCAATGAACATCCTTCTGCCGGATGGAATATAACAGAATGCCTGTGGTGTCTATCTGGCCTCCAGCTCCAGTCATTCATTTCTGAACCAGAAATATTTTCAAAATTCTAAGCGACTAAGAATAAAGTTGAATGTTTGGAGCCCTTTTAAAGGGTGCGCTATTCAAAAAAATGCGCTTGCCAACAATGTTCTTTTATTTATTACAATCACACAACATGTTGATGTGAATCAAGACAAAATACAATATTGCAATAATTGGACGAGATGAGATTGTGAACAAAAATATTGCCCAACTCTCCTGGCTCTTCTTCCTCCCCTGGCAAAAGCTGGCTGACAAATATGTGCTTTCATTAAAACAGTGCAACTTTAACTTATTTGTAAGATACACATTGCCTCAGTCAGCTGATATCTCACCATACCAAGGCTGACAGCTTGTGTGGGAAGGGTGGGGCTGGATCACAAGACCTTAAGTGACTCCTAAAACTATCCTACGCTGTTTTAAGGTTTGCATGAGCAAATGGGTTGCAGAATAAAAACAAAAATGATGTGTTTTCTATAATATTTGTTAGAAATAGAGTACACAGTGTAATAGCGGTCGTCTTGTTAATTCCACCTTGTAAAAGGCCATTATATCAATACCCATAACTGTAGGTTATGTGATTTTCCTCAGTTGTGAAATAAGCTGGGTGTTCCACTATTACCCAATGTGTACTCTCTGAGTGTGCTGGCACTAAGGCTGCTTCATGCTCCTTTAAGAACATAAGAATATAAGAAATAGGAGCAGCAGAAGGCCATTCGGCTCTTCGAGCTTGCTCCACCATTCAATAAGATCATGGCTGTTCTACCTTAACTCCACCTTCCCGCACAATCCCCAAATCCCTTGATTGCCTTAGTATTCAAAAATCTATCGATCTCTGCCTTGAATATAATTGCAAGAAATTGAACTATAATTCAATTATTTGTGCCCTTTTTAAACATTACAAGTAGGGAAAGCAATACTATTTAGGGTTTAACATTCTGTTGCCATTAAGTGAGATGTGAACGGGTTTTAGACTCGGTCAATGCAAGTCATGAAGCCAAACTGAGTGTCAGTCACTGTCCACAATTATCGAGAGGGTGTTGTATCGGATGGTTTCTGTTGTGTGACGGATTTCATAAATCAAAGTTTGTTAAATATCTAGAGATCTGTTTCCAGCAGGGTAGAAATTGTTTTGAAATAAAATAACCTTTCATTTTAAAACTGAAGAGGAAGAGATTCCTGTAATGAATAGAAATTACTTCTCAATAAACAGCCTCAAGAGGGTGACCAATTTTATACAGAGATTATAATCTTTAATCGTTTACTGCTCCAGTACCTCGTGTATGTGCCCACTTAAAATAAGTAATTACAGGTGGTGCTCATTAAACTGGGCACGGATGAAAGAACCAACCCACGTGCTGCGTGAGTGCTGGTCAGCATTTTGTCTGATTAAATGAAACATTTCTGAGTCTGTTTCTTCATCTGCTATTTGTAAATGTTCTTTATGTTTAGATTTTTCTACAAATAGAAAACAGGAAGGTTACCGTGGTACAATACATCGAGGATTCTGCTGTCTTAAAGAACCTGCTGGATTGTTACGGAGAAGGTCATATGCCACTCAATCCTGTTTGTTGATGTTCCCAAGATATCAAAAGAATTTGCCATTCTTTTGTGAATTTTGTGCTCATCAAGCAGCAGATGTTAGTACAGTGGAATGGAAAGTTAACTGCTTTCTCCATCACTGGGTCAATGTGCCCTGCACCACATCAATCCTTGGTGGGACCTCACATCCAGCAGGCAACTTATGGGGAAATCATGGGTGTGATTTTCCATCCACTGATTAATTTGCTGTATGCAACGCCCCATCAGTAGCACAGGACCTTGGCAAGCCCTGTGCCTGGAATCTGTAATACACACCACCAGGTCAGGTATAACACAGATTACAAGCAGGCTCATTGTTATTTTCCCTTTGTGCACTCCCTATGTCATTTCTCGTCATTTCTTTCATTCCCTTCCCTCAAACGGGACGGACAATAAATGCTGGCCTTGCCAATGAATGAATTTTTTTTAAAGTCACAATCTGCTTTTCAGGGGAGATGTGCCAATAGCAATAAAACTATCTCTTCTCAGCATTAATCGGCAATCTCACTCGGTGACGTTGTGGGAGAGGAAGAAAATGTCCCACTCATGTAGTTGGAAGCCTTCTTCTGAGATTGGGGTTGAGACACATTGAGGCAGATCTACATATAACAATGCTACACCTAACCAGGGAGTGTTTGATGTTGATATCAAGTGCGCTGAAATGGAAAGTGTTTCCTTGACTTTTGGATGAATGCACAATTCAGAAAAAGAAAAAAAAAATGGTTAATTTTTTTTTTCTTGGAAAGTTTCAACAAGCAGTCTTGCATAATTATAGGATTTTCCTTTGTGGCCAGATTAGCTTAGAAGAATTCAATCTGTACGGTATACCTTTTCATAGTGTCTGAGGTTGTGAAGTAAAGAATGAAATGGAGCCCACATGAAATTCTTAGGAGGTTCTGAAAGAAAGTATTGGAGGACGGGGTCTAGCTTAGGACCAACTCCTCGTGTAGCACTTCCTGGCCTAAAGGCATCCTCTCAGTAATACAGCTGTGCTTCATTAAAGCAGTGTACCTTTGGACCAGAGTTACTCCCACAATGGAGTGCATTGCTTCTACAGTGATTTTATACACTAATAATCAATATCACCTGTACATTGTATTATGCAATATTCTTTTACAAATACGCAAGTAATTAGATTTCCAATGTTTGAATGTTTGATGGTGCTATACCATAATATTAATATATTTTATACACATTCATTTTATATATTTTATACACACTGCCTGATAGGGTGGTGGATACCGATTCAATAGTAGCCTTCAAAAGAGAATTGGATAAATACTTGAAGGAGAAAAAATTGCAGGGATATGAGGAAAGAGCGGGGAGTGGGACTAACTGGATTGTTCTTCGAAACCAGTCCTCTGGATTACTAGTCCAGTAACATAACCACTATGCTACCATACCCGTTGGGTTCCCCAAGGACCACTTTTCCACACCTCTACATGTGCTGCTCATGAGCTAGGTGGGAAGAGAGCGGCTCAGATATATGATCCCACAAGTTTTTCTACCTTCTTTCCCGGAAAATACATATTCCCTGGTGGTTCTGCACAGTTCAGGAATTCTCCAATGGGTGCAATTTCTTATTTAATCGGCATGTAACACAGTATGTTAGCAAGTGCACAGTATTTATTCTGTCGATACCAAAAGAGCAATTCAGCTCTGATTGACCAAAACTGCTGACACGCAGGAGAAGAATTCCGCTGCTTACTGTAGCCAGCGTTTCCCGCAACTGCATTTTTCGGGCCTGTAATTTTCCACCTTTTTTTTCATGGCTGGACTATCATGTCAGGTGAGGGAAAGAGTGGAAAACCCAATGACGACAGTGGTGTCATACATGTAACAAGAAGATTTTCTGTTTTCTATTTCGAAGCAATTGTAAATCAAAATAAAAGAAGGGACGGAATTTTCAGGCCTCCTGACTGTCGGAAACGGAACGATAGTGCCCTTAAAATGGAGCACAAGAACTAACTGTCTCATCATTGCCGTCGCAGTTTCTGTTGCCATTTTGCTGGCCTCTGAGCGGCCAGTTGATTGAAATATTTAAATGAGCATCCTATGACGTCAATAGGACCCAGATGCCACCTTTGGACTGTACCAGCCGTGCATGTTCTGAGCAGTGTACAAACATACGAGATAGTAATATTAGTATTAGGCAGTCCCTCGTGTCGAGGATGACTTGCTTCCACACCAAAAAGGAATGAGTTCACAGGTGTTTCAATGAGGGGCCTGACATTCTAGGTCCCGAACTACATGTTGAAGGGTGGAAGATGCCTGTGCGTGAACTCTTTTAACATGAAGTGGCTGTTGCACACCAGCCACCACACGGGCTTGACAGAGCTAGGTCTTGGTCCAGTGGCAAGGGTTAACTAAGGTGACTGGAGACCAAGCTCTGCTGCACAGACCTAGTACACACACATACTCCTACTGTCCATAGACCGCAGTGTGGGCTGGTCTGTGCTGCACCTTCCCTGGGCCCTGACCCTGCTGTTGTTATATGCTGTGCCACTCCTGGGCCTTTGCCTCACTGCTGGGCTCCTCGACTCCGACCTCGCCATTCCAGGGCCACTACCCCGCCACTCCTCAACTCCGACCTCGCCACTTCTGGGTCATGACTTCGCCGCTCCTCAATTCCAACCTCACCTCCAACCTTGCCACACCTCGACTCCAACTCCACCGCTCCTCGACTCCGACCTCACCTCCAACCTTGCCACACCTCGACTCCAACTCCACCGCTCCTCGACTCCGACCTCACCTCCAACCTTGCCGCTTCTCAACTCCAACCTCGCCTCTCCTGGGCCACGAATTCTCGCCTCTCCTGGGCCCCGATCATGCAGCTCCTGGGCCCTGATCTCTCGCCGCTCCTGGAGCCCGATCTCTCACTGCTCCTCTGCCATGATCTCTCGCCACTCCTCCGCCCCGACCTTTCGCCGCTCCTCTGCTGTTCGCCGCTTCGCTTCCTGCACCTGGGCCCCGACCCCACGGATGGTCCAATCGGCGACCTGGATTTTGGTGACGTCAATCCAGTCGCCCTCCTCGAATGCGTCGCCCTCCTGGAATGGCTCGCGCTGCTTCCTGCAGAGGTTGGCTCCAGCTCTTACAGCCCCGACCTGTTGACGGTGCTCTCTCGCAGGTTGGGGTTGCCACGAGATAGACGGGCAGGAAAGGACCAGCTGGTCCATCAAGCCTGCCCCAGATACCATGATGGCCAAAGCATCAGGACTAGACACTTGCCTTTCGTGAAGCCAAGGGAAAGGTAAAAAGCCAGAGAAATAACCCAGGGTCAATAAGGGAACAAAATACACTGGAAAATTCCTATCCGACCCCTCGGGTTATCAAAACCAGTCCTGGAAATCATACAGACCAAGCCTTATCTATAAAGACACGTATCTGCTATATGATGTAATCTCTGCCTCAGTGGAGAATTAGCCCAGCTTCCTCATGCAGAGAGTCAGCACCTACCACACTAGCAGCTGGCTGGGCCAAAGGGGACCTGAGAGGTGAATTCCTCTTCATTTTTGTGAAGCTGGGAGGAGCAGGAGTGCTTCACCAGTCTCCACAAAACCAGACTGGGCTGCTGACTCCTACTCTTCCCCTACCCCATCCCCCCAACCCCTGCTCCACAGATCAGGGCACCACCCACCCCAGTACCCACCTTCCTCTGGCCCAGAGCACGGCTGGGTCACATGATTTCGCAGCAGGCCAGCGGCGCTCAGTCTCCTCAAAATGGATTGGGCCTCCTGGCAGGAGGGGGCGTACTGACCAGAGCAAATCGTCCCCACCTTCCCCGGCGCCTGATCCCAGAGTAGACTTTATTTGATTTAATCATAAATGAACAGTAGTGTTGTTGTGTTCTGTGTATTAAACTTCAAATCAACTTGCCGTTAGGAAAGGGTATTATTAATTCCCAATAAATGCTCTGTATGAATGTTTAAACACTTAAGAATTGTACAGCTGAGAACTTTTTTTCTGCCAATTTTAATTGCAACCATTAACGGATGTGATCTCACTCAGTAATGCACAGCTGTCTCATTATTAAAGAGTGAAGTTATTTTCAGGGTGGGGGGGAGACAATCTGTTTTGTTTTATTGAAATAGTTTTAGTCTTCTCTGATATCATGTGAATACTCTGCTGCCCTCTAGTGGCTCTAACATTGTGATTATTTTTCACTCTCCTTTACAGGTGCCAGACAAATGTGACCAGGTACACTAACAATCCAACACTAGTGATCAATCCTTGTCATAATCGACTATACAAACTGACATTATGGGCCCAAGTTTCCACATGATAAAAAACGGGCACCCCTCCGAGCTGGGCGCCCGTTTTTCGCGCCTAAAACGGCGCCGGAAAAAAAACGAGCGATTCTGGAGCATTCTGCAGCTCCTTGTCTGTTTGGCGCGGCGCCCAGGGGGGCGGAGCCTACACTCGCACCGATTTTGTAAGTGGGAGGGGGCGGGTACTATTTAAATTAGTTTTTTTCCTGCCGGCAACGCTGCGCGTGCGCGTTGGAGCGTTCGCGCATGCTCAGTGTGAAAAAAAACATTGGCACTCGACCATTTTTGTAGTTCTTTGTAGTTCTTTGTAGCTGTTTAGTTTTTGAACATTTTTTAATAAAAGTACATTGCCATCAGCACAGAGGCTTCTTGTAGCAGTGAGAAGGCTGCAGGAAGCCTCAGAAAGTTGAGGCAGCCATTTCCCGACGACCTCCCCCTTTTGCCGTCAGGAAATGGCTCCTCAATTTCTGAGGCTTCCTGCAGCCTTCTCTCTTTCCCGCCAGCCGTCTGGAACGGCTCCATTCCCTCCCCCCCCCCCCCCCCGCGTTCGTTGGCTCCCTTCCCTCCCCCCCCCCCCCGCGTTCGTCAGCTCCCTTCCCTTCCCCCCCTCCCCCCCGCCCGCATTCGGTCGGCTCCCTCCTCCTCCCCGGCCCGCGTTCGGTCGGCTCCCTCCTCCCCCCCCCCGCCCGGCCCGCGTTCGGTCGGCTCCCTCCTCCCCCCCCCCCCCGGCCCGTGTTCGGTCGGCTCCCTCCTCCGCCCCCCCCCCCCCCCGCCCGCATTCGGTTGGCTCCCTCGTTTTGTGAGGCTTGCTGCACCATTCTTCCTGGCTGAAGCACTTTCACACAGGTAGGAAGATGGTTTATTTAATCTTTTCTTTGCTTATAAATGTTTATTCAGGTTGGATTTATTTGTATAATATTTGTATAAGTATAAATAAGGATTTATTGTAGAATTTAATGAGTTCCCTTCTCCCACCCCTCCCCCCCCACCTCGTTCTGGACGCCTGATTTGTAACCTGCGCCTGATTTTTTAATGTGTAAAACAGGTTTTTTCAGTTCTACAAAAATCTTCACTTGCTCCATTCTACTTTAGTTTGGAGTACGTTTTCACTGTGGAAACTTTCAAATCAGGCGTCAGTGGTCGGACACGCCCCCTTTTGAAGAAAAAATTCTGTTCCAAAGTAGAACTGTTCTACCTGACTAGAACTGCAGAAAAAAAAATGTGGAGAATTGCAAATTCTAAGATAGTCCGTTCTCCACCAGTTGCTCCTAAAAATCAGGCGCAAATCATGTGGAAACTTGGGCCCAAGATTAGGATAACTGAAAATGTAGCTAAAAGTTCCCCTGTGATAAAAATGAATTATATCAGGTATCAAGTTGTTAATTTTGAAATTTATGCTGAGGTTGAAAATGTACCCATAACACAGATGTGCCTGTTAAAAAGACTTGCACTTGTATAGCACTTTTCACGACCACTGGACATCCCAAAGCGCTTTACAGCCAATTAAGTACTTTTGAAATGTAATCACTGTTGTAAGTAGGAAACGCGACAGCCGATTTGCGCACAGCAATCTCCCACAAAGCAATGTGATAATGACCAGATAAACTGTTTTTGTTAAGTTGATTGAGGGATAAATATTGGCCAGGACACCAGGGATAACTCCCTGCTCTTCTTCAAAATAGTGCGATGGGAACTTTTACGTCCACCTGAGGGAGCAGACAGGGCCTCGATTTAATGTCTCACCCAAAAGATGGCACCTCCGACAGTGCAGCACATCTTCAGCATTGCACTGGATTGTCAGCCTAGATCTTTGTGAATGGGTAGGGTCATTGGAAAGACAATGGGGGTGAAATTGTGTATCGCCCCATTTGGGGCGTTAACTTTTAAAAGTTTGAAGAATTAGTGCCAGGCTAATTTGGTGTTTGCACTCCAAGAAGTAAGTGGAGCGCTAAATCAAGCACTCCACTTCCATCCTGGAGTGCCACTCAGCAGCAGGTAGGGTGGTGAGTTCAGCAGTGCTACACACTAGGCCGTGCAGCGCTGCCACGTTGAAAGGCTCTTTCTGTCCCTTAAAGGGAAGGGCCATCACTGCAAGATCTGCAAAGGAAAGCAAACTTACCTTCTCAACGAGGGGCTGATCGATTGCGGTCAGGAACCCGCGAAAAAAGCTTCAGCTGTCGGTGTTTTCGCCCGGTGCTGCCACAGGGGGTGGCACTCAATTTCGCCAACAGATTTAGTGCTTCACTTCCTCTTGGAGCGCCAATGCCGAATTTTTTAAAAGTTTGAAATGATTAGCACCGGGCGCTAATTCTTCAAATGTTTAAAAGTTAACGCCCCAAACAGGTCGATACCCAATTTCACCCCCTCAATGTCTTTTGGAACTTGCATGCAAGTTAACTTCCAAAAATAACTCTTTATTTGCATCCACTTATTGATAGCTGAGTTGCATTTTGAAAGTTTATAAATCGTAATTTTTAAAATACCCGCACAATTCACTGAAATGTTAAAATATTACCCATAATAAAATATCTCTCCAGTATGAAGAAAGCATTTTCTAGATTAGTTAGTTTTAGTATTCGGGAATTAAAAGGGTCATTTTGCTATTTTGTACTCCCAGTGCAGAGGCTTGTTCAACAGGGGTGCATATCAGAATTCCCAACATGTGCTTCCGCTGAGCAAAGATCTGCGCTGAGAGAGCACATTTGTAAAATTACGCATTCAAGAGTAATTACATCCGGGTGGGGGGCACTAAATACAGAAGGTATTTCTGCAAATGGGCCCTATAAAGTTTGTTGGATGTGATCTATTTTTTTGAAAGTACTGTTTGCGGATCAAGGGTCTTAATAATAATTTTTCATGGTGTATATTAATTATTATGACAAAAGTATGGTGATTAAGGATTTGTGAAAGACAGACAGTTATGTAGAAATACAGGATGTTTCAGGACAATGAATAATACTCAAAGGGATGCACAGCTACTTAGCAACTAAGCAGACAAATGGCAAATAACACTTGATTGCAAGAAATGAAAAGTAAAGATATTGGTGCTGAAAGTGTAAAATAGTTAAACAATTAAAGTTACGTCATTGAGTTCAGCAGGAAGAAGGATTTGGGTGTGCCCACTGGGCAAACAATTAGCGTCGTTCTGCAATAGGGCAGCATTACCAAGGAAAATAGATTGTTAGGATGTGTAAGCAGATTGGTAAGTACAAAAAAGTTCAAATGACACTCTATAAAGTACTAATGAGGTGACACCTGGAGTCTTGTATACTGATCTGGACACTGCACAGGAAAAAACATGAAGAAAGAAGAACTTGCATTTGTATAGCACTTTTCATGATCTCCGGGTGTCCTATAGTGCTTCACTGCCAATTAAGTATTACAAAGTATTTACAGCACAGAAACAGGCCATTCGGCCCAGCAGATCCATGTTGGTAGATATGCTCCACACGAGCCCCTTCTTCATCTAACCCCATCAATACTTTCTTCCTCGTGTCCTTATCTAGGTTCCCTTTAATTGTATCTGTGGTATTCACCTCAACTACTCCTTGTGGTAGCGAGTTCCACATTCTAACCGCTTTCTGGGTAAAGAAGTTTCTCCGGAACTCGAAGTGCATTTGAAGTGTAGTCAATATTGCAATGTAGGAAGTGCGGCAGCCAATTTACACACAGCAGTGTCCCACAAATAGCTATGTAATAATGACTAGATAATCTGTTTTAGTGATGTTGGCTGAGGATAAATATTGGCCAGGACACCGGGGATAACTTCCCTGCTTTTCTTCGAAATAGTGCCATGGGATCTTTTACATGCACCTGAGAGGGCAGATGGGGCCTCAGTTTAACATCTCATCCGAAGGACGGCACCTCTGACAGTGCAGCACTCCCTCAGTACTGCACTGGAGCCTAGAATTTGTGCTTAAGTCTCTGGAGTGAGACGTGAAATCACAGTCTTCTGACTCATGTGAGAGTGCTACCCACTGAGATGCCGCTGACAAAAGATGTTCAGAAGGATTAAAAAAGACAAAAAAAGACAGGGTGAAGAATGATGAGAATTTGTTCTTGGTGAAAAAAGGAATGTAGGAACATAATTCATGATTTAAAAATCACTATGAAGGAAATTGGTGGTCCTGAAAAGTTATTTGTGTTAAATCAGGAGAAGATAACAAACGAACATGATTATAAATTAAGCAAACTTTAATCTAAATGGAACTAAGAGAGCACTTCATGCTTAAAATTGTTAACTTATGGAAAACTGCCACCTAGTACGTTGAATATGGCTTGGGTTGGCATAGCTACCCAGTCCATTGAATGTTGGCATCACTACTTAGTCCATTGAATGTAATACTGGGTTGGCATAACTACCTAGGACATTGAATGGGGATTGTGTTGGCATAGCTACATAACGCATTGAATAGAGACTGGGCTGGCATAGCTTGGCACCTGATATATTGAATGGGAACTGGGTGAAATAGACTATCCTCTACCACAGTGAATATTGATTCAGTTGGAATAAACTATCATCTACAACAGTGAATATGGACTCAAGTGGAATAGACTATCCTCTACAACAGTGAATATAGAGTCCACTGAAGTATTCAAAACATACCTTTCTGATTCAACATGGACTGGGATGCTGAGCCAGGAGGGAAATGAACCTTTTTCGAAGGTGTATATGGATGTATTTTGAATACCACCTAATTCTAATAATTTTATATCATTTAAAATCAAGAGAGTTACCAAAAGCAGCATTGTGGCGTCTTGTCACGGTACTGCCTGGATTCCCATTGCTCAGACAGTGAATAAGCCACTCAGGGCGAACCGGGCCAATTATTAAACATACCAGTGAAGGGAAAGACAAAGTGCAGAGGAGAAAAGGGAAATACATTATCGCCGGTGCTGTGTCCAACAACTGAAGTTGCAACTGAAACTATATTAAACTTTCCAGATTAGTCCAATCAACAACAAAAAAGAGACACCCCTCTTGGGAATATTTTATGACCCACAGATCGTAATGTTTATAACCAGGCTACTTCCTGAGAGACAACAGAGAAAATGTGCTAACGGGTGCAAATATGTCCTTAGTTTGGAGTAGAAAGCTTCATTAAGCCGCGAGTTGCTGCAGACCAGAAATGTGCAAACGCAGTTGTTTTCCTGTTGGTTTCATTAAGGAAGTGAAGATGGAATGTATTACTGGGGGTTAGAAAGTGCAGCCTGCTACCACTGATCTAAATACAATGTGAGAGGTCCGCCGCACCATATGGGATTATTTTGCTCCGAAAGTTTGCTTTCTGAATGTTATTTTTGTGTGTGTGCCTGGGGAGGGTGGTGGGGAAGAGCCGCTCTTCGTCGACCTGTAAAATGATATTAAGGGACGGTTCTGGAGCCGGTACGTGAAGTGTCGCTGTGTTTGGGACACTCTGGGCTGATCGGTGTGCACAGATTGGAAGAGAGCAGAAAGCTGATGTGAGCGACTGGCAGACACCAGGAGACCGAGGGGTGACAACTGGACAGAGCGGGAGCAAACTCCCAATCCCTGACATTATTATTTCCAATGTCAGCCGAGAAGCGGACGGATTTCCGAACATCTGCCCCGCTCTGATACGGCGGGAGGAAATCCCTGATTTTCCTGTTTTCTGGAGTAACGGTTGAATGCAAATCCAGGTTATATATATATATCAAAAACAAAAAGCAAGTTCTTCCCGAAGCAACTCTTATCCGCTTTAAAAAAACAATATCTCCCCCGCCCCCCCCCCCGGCACCCCCCACCAACCCTATTTGAGGTTGCTCCCGTTCCCATCTTCATGTCCACTTGCATTTGGGAGCAGGACGCGGCGCAGAGGAGAGCCTCCCCCCATCTCGCCCTTGTGTAAATCCGGTTAATTGTGTTTGGGGATCTGGACCCACTCTGCTGCAAATCTGGGACCTGTAAGATCGCCGCAAGAAGACCAGGAACAACAACCGCAAAAAAATATATAGTCCCAATCTGCAGTGGCGGGTGCTGGAGAAATGGAAAGTGTCACTTACTCGCTTTTAGCAACACTGGGGCTTTTGCTCCTGGTCACTCAATGCCCTCGGTCTATAGCAGCCCAGAGAGGGAAGGTAAGGAGCCGGCTCACAGTGGCAGCCCATGCTCTCTCTGATATATTCTACCTTTTCTAACCTGCTGCTTTCGGTTAGTACTCTGGTGTGTCGTTTTCTGATTCTGTGGGAGGGAACTGTACACTTGTGTTCTTGCCATGTTTTTATCTCAGTGGCAGTTTTTTTTCTCCCCCCTCCGTGCTGAAAGTAGGTTAAATCATTTGTTTTTCCACAAATGTTATTGAGCTACCCACCGCCGCCCCTCCCCATCAAGCAAAAAGAAGGGGGCGGGGGGGGGGGGGGGAAGTAGTGGGGGTTGTGACTTTTGGATAGCAGATTGTTGTGGTATGGCTAGAGGGCAGGAGGATTTTTATTGTTGGGGTGGGTTGAAAGACTTTGTAACTGAGGCATGACCAGGGGTAACAAGTTTGCTGAGGCAAAATATGGAGGTTTTTGCTTCTTACATCAATCTGTGTATTTTAGCAAGTTGCTTTATTTTGCTGTATGTTGAAATAGGGGATGGCCTTTTGCCAAGTCCAAAACCAAAGGGGGAGGGGATAGGAACTGGGTGGGGTGGGTTGTAGTGGGATGAGGGCTTCTGTTCTGATGTTTTCTTTACTAATTACAAAAATTGGTTAAAGAAAATCTTAGTAACTAACGCCTTTATCAGAAAACACAGGAGTATATCTTAAAATCTAAACTTTTCATGGGTTCAATTTCTTCTGTATGTTGTTTGCAGCGCCACGGTTAATCACGCCTGTAAATTCCTGTCTGTGCTATACTAGCACAATGCTCAAATAGTGCACACAGGAACTAATGTGACTGACTATGTTAAGCGGGTGTGCTAAGCATGGCACAAGGTGGAAATGAAATCCTGGAGTGTCTAGTTAGCATTTTAGAAATTTCTGATCGCCCACTCAAAAAACTGAAAGATCATTCCAAACTGGCTGCATTATAATCCTTATAATAATGTTTTGCCGTCACCCCCATCCCATCCAATTTTCACAGTTTTTCTCTCTTCTCTCCAGTGTTGGCTGTGGCTCAGTGGGTAGCACATTTGCCTCTGAGTAAGAAGGTTATGGTTTCAAGTCCCACTCCAGGGATTTGAGCATATAAAACTAGGTTGACACTCCAGTGCAGTGCTGAGGGAGCGCTGCAGTGTTGGAGGTGCCATCTTTCAGATTAGAAGTTAAACCGAGGCTCCGTCTGCTTTCTCAGGTGGACGTAATAGATCCCATGGCACTATTTTGAAGAAAAGCTGGGGAGTTATCCCCAGTGTCCTGGCCAATATTTATCCCTCAATCAACATAACAAAAAAAAAGATTTTCTGGTCATTATCACATTCCTGTTTGTGGAGCTTGCTGTGCACAAATTGGCTGCCGCATTTCCCATATTGCAACAGTGACTACACTCCAAAAGTCCTTCATTGGCTATAAAGTGCTTTGAGACGCCCGGTATTCATGAAAGACGCTATATAAATGCAAATCTTTCTTTCTCAAGGGGCTGTCACAATATCTGCTCATGGTATTTGCGCATGGCAATGAACATCTACAAAACTTCACTTCATTATTAAATTCATAAGGGACGTGAACATTAAAAAATATGTAGTATGGATATAATGTGATTTTCATGGTGCCCTGTGAGTGATGCTTCCCACCAGTGAAGTTACTTCATATTATATGCTAGCGGGGGGAACCCAGGCTTTGGCTGATTGAAATCTGGGTGTTTGGAAAATCAAGGACAGAGGCCTTTTTTTAAGGCCTACGAGCCAACTAGGAAACATCAGCACATTGCTTCCTCAATCTACTAATTCACATCCACAAGACCACCAAGGATCAACTTCCATCCTTAATACATTTAAGAAAGGAAAAAATAAATTGTCTACTATTGTTGCTATGGCTACAACAAAATATAAGGATTGGCCATTCTGGTGGCAAACTAAATAGAAGATGCCATGCTGTGTGCTACAAAATATACCATCAAACCTTAAGCAGATAGCTTAGGCCATCTTTCGTGTTCTGTGAATTGGCCAAACATGGATCACTTTTTAATTCTGTTCAAAATAACTTTTTGCTGGTTGAACTAAACTCACATTAGGTCATTTCAGGTCAAGTCACAAAGACACAAATGTAATCCAATTCAAACTTTTTTGAATTCAAAAGTACTTGTCACATAAAATGGGTTTGGTTAGTAAATTAATTATTTAATGCTGGTATTACCTAGGATCATAGTTAAGAGTGTGATATGTGCTAATGTGAGCTGTGGTTCTGACCCTGGATCCAGCACTCATTCCTGTTTTACACAACCCGCCCAATTTTTATTCCCATTGAGTTGAATGGAAAGAAAATCAGGTGGGTTCTATAACAGGCGGGCAATCTGCTTCACCAGTTTACAGCTCAAGAGGTGAAGCTGAAAATGACCCCCATCTTGTCTGATGTAAACATTTTAATTTTTCTCCCCCCCCCCCCTCCGTTTATTAACAATCTTAGAAACATCAAAGATGCGACGAGCTGATAGAGCTGACGACAACTACAGCCTGTACCTCCTGTGCGATAAGCCAAAATCTCCTGTGTCCTCGAGGCTTCCTGAGGAATAGGCAAGGCTTCGGGACCAGAGACTGCAGGTAGTTTCCATTAAAATCAACATCTGAAGTCTTGCTAAACCACTAATAATTTGATTTACCAAACTGCACAGCTCTAAATGCATATGGAGGATATACTGCAGAAAGATATCTCATGGTTATAGCAATACGATTATTTTGATATGTATAATATGATCACTGTACACTGTAGCCTGATTTAACGAGGCTGTGCTGGTGCTGCAGAGCCAGATTTGTGGTGCGCATGGGTTAGGAATTAGAATGTATGAGGTTTGCAAACTACATTTTGGGATGGTTAATCTTGGGACCACAACGAAGCTGCACTGCAGAAAAGCATGAGGATCGTCGCCATTGAATATTTAAATCAAGTCCCTCACAGAATGTCACGTTTTGGGGGTGAGATTTCACCCCCTGCATGCGTCTTGCCATAGAAAATGGGTGCCGCAGTAACCTTGAGATCTAACATGCTTCTTAAAGGGAGATTATGGTTCCACAGCAGTTGTTACAATTTTTATTTAATTTGTATTTTCAATTAGATTGTGGTGCATTTTGCTTCATGCCTTTGATAGTTTTGATGGGTAGTCCACCATTTTAGCATTTTGGAGATTTATTTTTCTGTAAATATTTTCCTTTATTATTTCTGGTTGCTATTGCCATTTAAATCACACCATTAGTGGTGAGGAGGGTATTCATAAGAATAAGAACATAAGAATTAGGAGCAGGAGTAGGCCATTCAGCCCCTCAAGCCTGCTTCACCATTCAACAAGATTATGGCTGATCTTCGATAGTTGACATCTTGACAGTTCTGATAGGACCGCATGACTTAGATGAGGAGGAGTTCATGACTGGCCAACACATGTAGGTGCAACACCTGAGATGTATCCCTCACACCTGTCAATACCCTGAGACCTGTGCTTTTAGACCCCTTTGCACCTCCCTGGACATGGCAAAGGGAGACCTGACTTTGCCACTTGTGCTTCACAAGAAAGACGATGACAGTATTCTGGCATCTGCTACAGGATGGCCTCTAGAACAGGGTGAACTCTTCCTGTAGCAGTAAAGGTTACCAGAGCCTGAAGCTTACATGTTAGTGGATCCTTCCAAGCTACCACCGCACATCTTCCGGATCACCCAGTCTGCAGTGCACAAAGTATTAAGCAAATAATAAATGCTACATTTTCAAGGAGCAATGCCATCATGACTTTCCCTGTGGAAATGAGGCATCAGCTTGCATTAGATTCCTCAAGTGCAAAGCTTCATAAATGAGAGCCATGTGAGAACCAGGGCTCCTGGTATCTAACCCCATGATTACATGAAAGGGAAGTGTTTGCACCCAATTAATGTTCAGGTGGAATCTGACCACAAAAACATAATTAATCACATCAGTTGCCATTATCCAGGATGCAGCCACGATGTCATTATTATGGGGCAACCCACAGCGTTTGCATGATTTGAAAGAGATGAATCATTAGGTCAATGGCTGTGGACCCCAATGGGAAAATCCCTAAAAGCAGAGGAACATCTCATACTGGAAACCTTATTTATTTGTTCCTGGGATGTGGGTGTCGTTGGCAAGGTCAGCATTTATTGCCCATCCCTAATTGCCCTTGAGAAGGTGGTGGTGAGCCGCTTTCTTGTACCGCTGCAGTTTTTTTTCCCAAAATATACTTTATTCATATAACATTTTCACAAGACATTGGAAAATAGCTCAGTACCTTGCAGTCAGCAATTCTATACAATTCGTTTGGATGCTGGCAGCAGTTCTATACAATGCACTAGGTTGCATTTCATTTCAAGGTACAGTTTAGTACAGTCCGTTAATCACGTTACATGTAGTACTGTGAAAATGAGGGTATTACATGGTGCAGATGAGAACAGATTTACATTAGATTCCAGGATACATTTCAATACTGATCACGAATCACGTTACATGTAGCACTATGCAGATGAATGCAGTACACGGACCGGATGGGAATACATTTACATTTCTTATGAAGTTACTAAACAGTGCAGAGACTTTCATTATACATGGCACAACACAGGTGTTTTTCAGTACATGGTGCTCTATGTATATAAGCAGATTAAACAAGTACAGCCCGAGGGGGGTCTGATTCCATCAATGGGGTTTATCGTGGCGGAAGGGCCCTAAACTGTGGCTCTTCGGCATCGTGCCTTTGCGGCGACTGCACCAATCTTTAGTGCATCCCTCAGCACGTACTCCTGGACCTTGGATTGATCCAATCCGCAACACTCGGCCATGGATATCTCCTTGCTCTGGAAGACCAGCAAGTTTCGGGAAGACCAAAGTGCGTCCTTCACCGAATTAACTGCTCTCCAGCAGCAGATGATGTCTGTCTCGGCGTGTGTTCCTGGCAACAGCCCGTAGAGCACAGAGTCCTGTGTTACGAAGCTGCTTGGGATGAACCTCGACAGCAACCACTGCATCTCCTTCCAGACCTGCCGTGCAAAGGGGCAGTCCCAAAGGAGATGGATGACAGTCTCGTCCGCACCACAGCCAACTTGGGGGCAGAGTGCTGTGTCTCTGAAACCCCGGCTGTGCATGAAGGATCTGACGGGTAGGGCCCACCTCACCGCCAACCAAGCTACATCTTGATGCTTGTGTGAAAGCTCTGGCGATGAGACATTCTGTCAAATGAGTTCGACAGTCTGCTCGGGGAACCGTCCGACAGGATCCATCATCTCCTTCTGTAGGGCGTCCAGGACCTTGTGTGCTGACCACTGCTTTATGGCCTTGTGGTCAAAAGTGTTTTTCTTGAAAAACTTTTCTACGAAGGACAGGTGCTGAGGCATGGTCCAACTAGTTGGAGCGTTCCGCGGCAGTCTGGCCAGACCCATCCTTCGCAACACTGGGGACAGATAGAATCTCAGCACGTACTGACATTTGGTGTTTGCGTACGAAGGGTCTATGCACAGCTTGATGCAGCCGCACACAAAGGTGGCCATCAGGATGAGGGCCACGTTCAGAACGTCCTTTCCCCCCTTGTCCAGAGATTTGTACATCGTGTCTTTGCGGACATGGTCCATTTTCGATCTCCAGACGAAATGGAAGACGGCTTGGGTGACTGCCACGGCACAGGAGTGGGGTATGGGCCAGACCTGCGCCACGTACAACAACACCGAGAGCACCTCACTCCTGATGACCAGGTTCTTTCCTGCAATGGAGAGGGAGCACAGCTTCCACCATCCCAGTTTATGTTTTGCTTTCGCGACACGCTCCTTCCAGTTTTTGACGCACGCCCCGTCCGCTCCGAACCATATTCCCAAAATCTTGAGGTAAGCTGACTTTACGGGTGAAGGGAATAAAGGATCGGTCGGACCAGCTTCCAAAGAACATGGCCTTGCTTTTGCTGCGATTTATCTTCGCTCCCGAGGCCAGTTCAAACTGGTCACAGATTGTGAGCAATCCGCGGACCGACTGCGGATCCGAGCATAAGACGGTGACATTGACTATGTCCAAGGAGGTCTTGACCTGAGCGCCTCCGCTGCCTGGGATTGTCACCCCCCCTAATGCCTGCATCCTTCCTGATGGACTCGGCAAAGGGCTCGATACAGCACACAAACAAGGCAGAGTAGAGGGTACAGCCTTGCCTGACTCCAGACCTGATCAGAAAGCTTTCAATTTCCCACCCGTTGATTAGAACTGTGCTACTGATGTCTGTGTAGAGCAGTTGGATCCAATTGCGGATGCCCTCCCCAAACCCCATCTTGGAGAGCATGTCCATCAGGTACGTGTGTGATATCCTGTCGTCCGTGCGGTGAAGGTACTCCCACAGTGCTGATAGGGAGTGATTCCAGGATTTTGACCCAGTGTCGATGAAGGAACAGTGATACATTTCTAAGTCATGATAGTGTATAACTTGGAGAGGAATTTGCAGGTGATGGCGCTCCCATGCACCTGCTGCCCTTGTCCTTCTAGGTGGCAGAGGTCGTGGGTTTGGGAGGTGCTACCGAAGAAGCCTCGGTGAGTTGCTGCAGTGCATCCTGTAGATGGTACATACTGCAGTCATGGTGCGTTGCTGGTGGAGGGAGTGAATGTTTAAGGAGGTGGATGGGCAACTGCTTGGTGTTTCTCGTGGCCATCTCCACCTGGAAGAAAATTGTAGGGTGCAACTTTGTCACAATGCAGTTGTGTGTGAAAAAGGCAATAGCTGTGTGCTATTCTTTAATTGATACATCCCAGGTCATGCAGCACTTTGCTTTGTGTCATGCTTGATGGGACCCGTAAAAAATGTTTGTGAGTGCACTTACCTTCAGCTTTCTCCTGATATCAGCAAACGTCTTCCTCATTTGCAGCCAGGCCAGAAAGATCTAGGTGATTGCATTATCATCAACATAGGCACTCCCTTGGAATCAAGGAAGACTTGCTTTCACTCTTAAAATGAGTCCTTAGGTGGCTGAACAGTCCAATACGAGAGCCACAGTCCCTGTCACAGATGGGAGATAGACGTTGAGGGAAAGGGTGGGTGGGACAGATTTGCCGCACATTCTTTCCGCTGCCTGTGCTTGATTCCTGCTTGCTCTTGGCGATGAGACTCGAGGTGCTCAGTGCCCTCCTGGATGCACTTCCTCCACTTAGGGCGGTCTTTGGCCAAGGACTCCCAGGTGTCGGTGGGGATGTTGCACTTTATCAGGGAGGCTTTGAGGGTGTCCTTGTAACGTTTCCTCTGCTCACATTTGGCTTGTTTGCCGTGAAGGAGTTCCGAGTAGAGCGCTTGCTTTGGGAGTCTCGTGTCTGGCATGCGGGAAATGTGGCCTGCCTAGCGGAGCTGATCAAGTGTGGTCAGTGCTTCAATGTTGGAGATGTTGGCCTGGTCGAGGACGCTAATGTTGGTGCGTCTGTCCTCCCAGGGGATTTGTAGAATCTTGCGGAGACATCGTTGGTGGCATTTCTCCAGAGACATGAGGTGTCTACTGTACATGGTCCATCTCTCTGAGCCATACAGGAGAGTGGGTATTACTACAGCCATGTAGACCATGAGTTTGGTGGCAGATTTGAGGGCCTAGTCTTCAAACACTCTTTTCCTCAGGCGGCTGAAGGCTGCACTAGCACACTGGAGGCGGTGTTGAATCTCGTCGTCAATATCTGCTCTTGTTGATAAGAGGCTCCCGAGGTATGGGAAATGGTCCACGTTGTCCAGGGCTGCGCCATGGATCTTGATGACTGGGGGGCAGTGCTGTGCGGCGAGGACAGGCTGGTGGAGGACCTTTGTCTTATGGATGTTTAGCATAAGGCACATGCTTTCATACGCCTCAGTAAATACATCGACTATGTCCTCGAGTTCAGCCTCTGTATGTGCGCAGACGCAGAAGTGGTCCGCATACTGTAGCTCGACGACAGGTTGGGTGGTCTTGGACCTGGCCTGGAATTGGCGAAGGTTAAACAGCTTCCCACTGGTTCTGTAGTTTAGTTCCACTCCAGCGGGGAACTTGTTGACTGTGAGATGGAGCATGGCAGCGCGGAAGATTGAGAAAAGGGTTGGAGCGATGACGCAACCTTGTTTGACCCCAGTCCGGACGTGGATTGGGTCTGTAATGGATCAGTTGGTAAGGATCACGGCCTGCATGTCGTCGTGGAGCAGGCGGAGGATGTTGACGAACTTTTGGCGGCATCCAAAACGGAGGAGGACACTCCATAGACCCTCGCGGTTGACAGTGTCAAAGGCCTTTGTAAGGTCGAAGAAGGCCATGTATAAGGGCTGGCGCTGTTGCCTGCATTTTTCCTGCAGCTGTCGCGCTGCAAAAATCATGTCTATTGTGCTCCGTAGGGGATATAATCCGCACTGTGACTCCGGGAGGAGCTCCTCGGTCACAGGGAGAAGTCTAGCTGATTACTGTAACTTGGTGGGGCACCTTATTTTACATTACGTGTAGCCTTCAACCCTAGCCTTCTTTGGTCCATTTCCTTCATATTCAATGTAACTGATTTTTAACTGCACTTCGCCAAACATTGTTTTAAGGTTTTAATTTGTTGGTAAAAATCTTTGGCCAGATGTAATAACGAGGCAGCCCAACAGATTAAAAAGACTGACAGAACATCCAGAATGTTTACATGTTGGGAATTTGATCTATAAGCAGCCCAACCTGAGAGGCCATATGTTATTTTGAGAGTAAAATATCTTTTGTATCTTATGGTTTCACATTATGTTTATTTTATTAAAGTTATTGTTAATACATGTAGAAGTTTTGAGATTAATTTAACTAAGATAGCTTACTAGTCAATAGTTTGATGGCAGGACTGATTGCAATATACTCAAGGGATTGTACTACAAGCATTTTGCCAAGTTATATCTGGCAAAATGCTATTTCCTTAATACACTACTGATTTTTCAGTACAAGGTTCATTAATGACAACGTTGCAGTTGTCAACATACAAAGTCTTAATGTATCTATTCCTCACTGAATTTCTCTGATCACTATGTACAGTGACATTGTAGATACATTATGAAGATTCCCTCTGGCTGGTGTTTCTCGAAAAATCATAGACATACTAGAAATACTGGCTGGAGGAAATCTTTGTGAAGGCCTCTTTGATGTCACTACACTTGGCGACTGGTATAATTCTTCCTCAGTGTGTGATCGCTTTGTAACATATACAAGATACAATGTCACGATTTAGTTCACCAGGTCCAAGGTGGTTTCTGTTAGCTGTGTCAGGAGTAGGGATGTTTATTGCTGATTCTACAGTGTTCAGCTCCATTCACAACTCTTTGATAATGAAGAAGCCATGCCCGTCTACAACAGGACTTGGGCAAAAGCCAGGTTTAGCCTGACATTGATGCCACATAAGTGGCAAGTAATGATAATTTCCAACAAGAAAAGACCCAACTGCCTACCCCTGTTCTTCAACATCGTCACCATCACTGAGTGTGTCACCATGAACATTCTGGAGGTCACAATTGTCCAGAAACTGGAGCAGCCATATCACACGAGGCTGAGTATACTGTTCATCCCTTGATCTCTCAAAGGCTCTCCAGCAGCTACAAGGCTCAAGTCAGGAGTCTGATGGCTTTTGCCCAAGTCCTGTTGTAGACGGGCATGGCTTCTTCATTATCAAAGAGTTGTGAATGGAGCTGAACACTGTAGAATCAGCAATAAACATCCCTACTCCTGACACAGCTAACAGAAACCACCTTGGACCTGGTGAACTAAATCGTGACATTGTATCTTGTATATGTTACAAAGCGATCACACACTGAGGAAGAATTATACCAGTCGCCAAGTGTAGTGACATCAAAGAGGCCTTCACAAAGATTTCCTCCAGCCAGTATTTCTAGTATGTCTATGATTTTTCGAGTAACACCAGCCAGAGGGAATCTTCATAATGTATCTACAATGTCACTGTACATAGTGATCAGAGAAATTCAGTGAGGAATAGATACATTAAGACTTTGTATGTTGACAACTGCAACGTTGTCATGAACTCACCTATATGGATGCAATTGCAACAACTCTCAAGAAACTCGATGCTATTCATGATAAAGGGCCAACTTGATCAGCCCCTCGCTACTTTATTCAATATCTCACTCTTCTCGGTGCACTGTCTCTGCAGTATGTACTGTGTACAAAATGCAGTTCAAGAACTCATCAAGCTGATTTCAACACCACCTTTCAGCTCTGCGACTTCAACCATCAAGAAGCACAAGGCCTGTGAGATCATCACCTCCAAGTTCTCTTTTAAGTCATATATCATCCTGATTTAGAGGTATACTGCTGCTCCTTCAACATTGCTGGGTAAACATCCTGGAATTCCTATCTATCGTCAAAGCAGCATCAGCATAAGGACTGCATTAGGTCAAGGTGTTGGCTCCCCACCACCTTCTCAGGAGAACGAGGATGGGCAACAACTGTATCCCACAGTCAGCCAACCTGTGTGAGAAGTTGAGGAGTGGACACCATGTTCATTTCTATAGGGAAAAGGAAAATAGGAAAGGGTATCAGACTAGGCCATTCTCAGCTCCTGGTAGCAGAAGTTGGAGTCACATTAGTAGAGTGCTGATACTTCAGTGGATGATTGACAATGAGGTTGATGGTACAAGGGTAAAGGACCATTTCCCATATCTCGGGAGCCTCTTAACAACAAAGGCAGGCATTGACGCGGAGATTCAACATCGCCTCCAGTGCGCCAGTGCAGCCTTCGGCTGTCTGAGGAAAAGAGTGTTTGAAGACCAAGCCCTCAAATCTACCACCAAGCTCATGGTCTACAGGGCTGTAGTAATATCCACCCTCCTGTATGGATCTGAGGCATGGATGATGTATAGAAGGCACCTCAAGTCGCTGGAGATATCACCAACGATGTCTCCGCAAGATCCTGCAAATCCCATGGGAGGACAGGCGCACCAACGTCAGTGTCCTCGTCCAGGCTAACATCCCCAGCATTGAGGCACTGATCACACTCGCTTCACTGGGCAGGCCACATAGTTTGCATGCCAGATACAAGATTCCCAAAGCAAATGCTTTATGCGGAGCTCCTTCATTGGAAATGAACCAAAGGTGGACAGCGGAAGCATTACAAGGGGACCCTCAAAGCCTCCCTGGTAAAGTGCGACATCACCACTGACACCTGGGAGACCCTGGCCGAAGACCGCCCGAGGTGGAGAAAGTGCATCCGGGAGGGCGTTGAGCACTTCGAGTCTCAATGCAAAGAGCGTGAAGAGGTCAAGCGTAGACAGCTGAAGGAGCACGTGACAACCCAGCCCCACCCACACCTTCCTTCGACGAATGTCTGTCCCACCTGTGACAGGGTCTGTGGCTCTCGTATTGGACTGTTCAGCCAGCAAAGAACTCACTTTAGGAGTGGAAGCAAGACCTCCTCGATTCCGAGGGACTGCCTATGATGATGATGACGATGACAAGGGTAAACAAAGGTGTGGTGGGATTTCCATTAGCTGTGGGCACTGCAACAAGAAAAGAGTGGAGTGACATTCATTGTTAAAAATATTTGCCACCAACGTTTCAGTATTTTAATTATTAAAGTAAAACTCTAAAGGGATCAAAGCTGATTTAAGATTAAAAATTTTCTCTGTCGGAACTCTTTTCTCTTAAGAGTACATCACAGTGTACAATTTATGAAGGCGTAATGACAAGGTCTTCCTGTTAAGCAAAATATTTTTAACATTTATTTGTTCCTGGGATGTGGGCGTCGATGGCAAGGCCAGCACTTATTGCCCATCCCTAATTGCCCTTTAGAAGTTGGCGGTGAGCTGCCTTCTTGAACTGCTGCCGTCCGTATGGTACTTTGCAGCAGTTAAGAGTCAACCATATTGCTGTGGGTCTGGAATCACATGTAGGCCAGACCAGGTAAGGATGGCAGATTTCCTTCCCTAAAGGACGTTAGTGAACCAGAAGGGTTTTTATGACAATCTGGTAGTTTCATGGTCACCATTACTGATACTAGCTTTGTATTCCTGTTTTATTTAATTATTTCATATAGTTAAATATATTTAATATTTTCATCATCTCTGTTCTCTGCAGTATTTTAATGATTTTATGGTTT
Organism: Pristiophorus japonicus; assembly: GCF_044704955.1. Taxonomy (NCBI): domain Eukaryota; kingdom Metazoa; phylum Chordata; class Chondrichthyes; family Pristiophoridae; genus Pristiophorus; species Pristiophorus japonicus. The sequence goes on from NC_091988.1 coordinate 50,013,080, forward strand.
ATTATGTATTTAAATTTAAAGTTTTACTGTGGACTTGGGTGGAGAACAGCTGATTACACAGACTGGTTGCAGACATATATGCAAGAAGAAGGTCACAGCATCCAGGTGTTGCAAAGGTTTTTGGAGTCAGGCCTGCCTTGGTGAGTAATGAGGGTTTGATTCTCTAAGTGATAGAGACAAACTTACTATAGTGCTTTGTATTATGAAATAAATCAAGTAATAATTTTTCATTTGCATAATCATCATCATAGGCAGTCCCTCGGAATTGAGGAAGACTTGCTTCCCCTCTTAAAATGAGTCCTTAGATGGCTGAACGAGCCACAGTACCTGTCGCAGGTGGGACAGATAGTCGTTGAGGGGAAGGGTGGGTGGGACAGGTTCGCCGCACGCTCTTTCCGCTGCCTGTGCTTGATTTCTGCATGCTCTCGGCGATGAGACTCGAGGTACTCAGCGCCCTCCTGGATGCACTTCCTCCACTTAGGGCCGTCACAGTGTGGACAATTGTCTCTTGTTTCACTCAGAAGTGTGCACTGATAAGGTTTGTTCTGTGACAATTATTATGTTTTCTGTAGACCTCAGTATTATAGGTGAAGTGTTCAATTTTTTTTGGAACAATATGGCAAGTTCAACATCCTTGAATTGTTTCATATAATGAATTGGGTTTTCGAAATGAGTCAAAGGCTAATTGTGTGTAACTGCGTTGATTAAATCATGAACTGCAGATCTGCATTTCATAAATTCTATAATTAAATACTTTGAAGTTCCCAAGGCTGACCTGTTTGCACCATGCTTTAGATAATTTGACTTCCTTTCTCAAACATTACACATAACAGTAGAGATAACTCCTGGTGTGGTTTGGGGGGACTACCTCTGGAATGTGGCTTGATTATTCTTGGGGTGGCTTGGAGGATCCACCTTGAAAGAAAGCAAGACTTACATTTATATAGCGCCTCTCACGACCACCAGACGTCTCAAAGCACTTTACAGCCAATGTTGTACTTTTGGAGTGTAGTCACTGTTGTAATGTTGCTTGGGGATGGCATAGGTATGGGCTTGATTGATGTTTCTACCTATTCAGCCTTTAAGGTAGGCAAACTAGGTAGATATAGTGTATGGTTGTTGTCGCCCTATTGCTACTCCCATATAACCAGATACAATTTTCATTTAGTTTAGATTCTTTAATCTGTTATCATTAAGTAGCTAACAATTAGAACACTAAGCTGATAAAAACTTGAAGTCTATTTAGGGTATGCTGCAATTACAGATATTAAGTAGGCTTTCTTTTCATAGCTCAAGGTTTAGACTACGCAGTTACATTTTGGTAATTTGTGGGTGAATTGGATTTAGCTATGTGACTCCAATACAGTGGTCTGGAAACAAATAACAAGAGCTGGCCCTCTTGATGAAAAACGGTGGTGTTTTCTCTTTTCAAAATGGGTTGTCCATGCCCACACATAATAGTGGTATTAAGGTCTGACAGCTAGCTTTCAGTAGAGTCATCAGTTTACAGACTTATCGGGACTTGCATTTTGTTTCTTTCATTGTCAGCAAAGCTTTACTTGTTGGTACCAACAATGGCAATTTTTCTAAAGGAAAACCAATCAGAATTGGAGCCAAGTCCAGCGAGCAGAATGAGATAATGAAGAATAAAAGATTCTGAAATGTGTTGTGAATTTGGCCAATAACATTGTGCTAATGATTTGGTGATCATGACTAGAAAAATTGAAAAATGCAATTGTACTTTGACATTCGCTCAAAATTAAGTTCAAGCAAGGATTATACAATATTTAAGAAATCCATATCGAGCATTGTGTGACACTAATTCATTGACATCATCTCATGGAACAGAGTAATTTGGATTATGTATTTTGCTTTTTAATGAACAATTTCCAAAATAAAGTATATCATAACATGTTAAATAAAGGATAACACACAGCTTGAAGTCTGGATTGGGATTGTGACAATTTAAAACAAACCGTTAGCAGTTTATTGATGACATCAGAATCATTTCAGAGGAAACTGGAAATATGTATCGCTACAGATATTAAACACAGCAGCAAAAAACTTCTTAAACTATAACAGTAAATGGACAATCAGTGAACCAGGAATAAGACCTTAGAGTATGCTAGTGGGGATGAAACTAAGGATAATCAGCAAATAGCTAATATATTCAATGAATACGTTTCTTGAAGCATTTAATGGAGAAAGCTATACACTAAGGTGCCCTGTCTTAACTGAAATAATCCATGTAGATTTATCAATTTCAAATTCAATCTGAGGGATGGTCTAGATGAACAAGTCCTTGGATGAAATTTAACCCATCATTAGAGCCAAAAATCCACCATAACCCCAGTAAGAGACCGGCACCACCCTGGAAAACAGTTGAAAGTGGTTTGCTCGGGCATACCAAAATGCACCTCCTACTACAAGTTCTGGACGATAGGAATTACTATGGACAGATCTGGCATAGACAACGTTTTTCAGGCTCAACCGCATAGTGTTTAATAAAGTTCAACCGCACCACTAGTAAAACAGTACACAATGGTGTAATACAGTACAAAAGTACAACCCTGGCTTGTCCAACAAGCCCCTGCCGTGTCAAGTTACCACGGCCTAACATATAATATACTGTACACAAGAAAAGAATCTTCCCAAACTAAACTCCTATGGTTTGGCTAGGGCATACAACACCCCTTCACACAGCTAAGTGGTCTTAAGGATGTGTAGGTGTGGACAATGCTCACCTTGATTGCTCGTGGACTTGCTTGAAGCTTCTTCCCATACGATGTGGCTCCTGGTTCTGTACCGCCGATGCAGTATTCGAATCCCAGTTTGAGTTGTGGTCCATATTGGGGTGAAGAGGCTCAGATCTTCGTGATGTTCCATCCTTCCGTCACATGGCGGAGTGCTCGTTTCTTGGTGAGGACGATGAGGCGAGCGAAGTAACAAGAGAGAGAAAACTATCCAAAACGGCTCTTTGATGTACCCCTCCAATAATTAATTTGTGGCCTCTTCCCACCTTCCGGTTCCTGGCTTTCGTGGTAACATAAGGTGCTTCACATTTGATGGCTTCTTGATATGTTTTAATGTCCTTAATGGCCGGTGATGGCTTTTGATCTCTAAATTGATCTAGTTAACTGGCTTATTTCCATACAGACAATGGGCCAGCCATTTCCTGCTATCCACCAGTTGGGAGTCAACTTCTCGGGAAATTGTTTCCCCAAGGAAGTCTGATTATACAGCAACCCCTCCCCTTGATCAGTTGGGATTTTCTGTCCATCACAGTTCACCTGGGCCACTCCCATCTTTACAAACAGAGTGTTGAACAGAGATTTGTCCTTGTATCCAATATTTGTCATTAAAGTTCATGGGAACTGAGCCGAATGCTACACAGTGGAGACGTGGTTGTGGTGGCTCCTAGCTGTTTCTGAGAGTCTCTGACCTGCCTCGTAAGGGGAAACATCTCCAAACAGTCCTTACAAGGCAAATGTCATTTGGAAGATGGAGCCATAGGCAAGGACTCCTTCACGCCTGAATCAGATGGAACCTACTGTATTGCTGGAGGCTGGTGCACTGAATGAGTTGAGGCTTGCTGGGGAGAAAGTGGGCCTCACCAGTGGAGTCGAGGCCAGAGTCTGGAACCCTAAAGGAAAGTTGAATAAAAACAAATATATTCTCTCATTAGCCCCCTTATACAAAGGACAGAGGCTGGGTCCCATGGCTAGGATCTGGGGGGAGGAGAAACGGGCGGGGTGGGAAACTGCCTTTAGCGCTATCGACTGGAATTGCTGGCCACATGGGGCAAGCGGTACATTGGAAATTCGAATATAGCGGCACCTGTGCCTGCCTGCCCCATGCAAATTAGGTGTTCTTCTGCCGATCTTGCAAACTCTGGTAGGGTCAGAACTGAAGAGCACCAATGGGCACGATCCTGGTGTAGCTCCCTAGATTGTGTCCTGAGGAATTTTGGGGCCCACATAATCTAACATACTTTTCAATTCAAAAGAGCTGGCACTGACTGAATGGGCCGAATGGCCTTCTGTGCTGAACTCTTCTATGATTCTATGAAAAGCTTTTGATAACATTCCTCATGAAAGATGCTGCTGAAGTTGATAGGAGTGGGATTTCAAAGTAAACCTAGATATGGGTAAGGAATTCGCTGAAGGAACAAATGCAGTGGGAGTAATGTCAGGTTGGCAGCTGGGGGGGAGGGGGAAAGGTGACGGGGTGGGGCAGTACTGAGCAAAGTGTCTCAGGTATTGGTGCTGGAACACCTACTGCTGCTAATCTACATTTACTACTTGGAATCAGAAACCCAATGCAAAACGGTCAAAATACAGGATGTACTAAACGGAGCAGGGGTGGTGCGGAGAGCACAACCATAGTCGCGATGGAGGAAACAAACAGGAATTTACAACGGGATTTAGGTAAAATCTGTAAAAGGACAAACCAATAGCAGATGTCACAATGCCATTGTGAGTTGGAAGGAAAAATGAGTTTGACAATTGCGGAAACAACTAAAGGTGAAAAGGAACGTGATGCAGGAGTGAGAGTAGATTTGACACTTTCAATACCAAATCACCATGGAGCAGCAATAAAGAACACAATTACAATGCTAAATTATATTGCTCCGTAAAATTGCCTGCTCGCCAACCGTCGTAAACCAGACATATTATTTTCCACACATTACTTCTATGTAACATTATGCCCTGTTTCTCACAAGCAGAAGGATGCCAGAGAATCTTAGTATGGAAGGAGGCCCTTTGGGCCATCGTGCCTGTGCCAGCTCTTTGAAAGAGCTATCCAATTAGTCCCACTCCCCTACTTTTTCTCCACAGCCCATGTCCTCCATTCTAAGTGATATTTTTGCTATGCTATGTTTAAATTCACTGTAATCAACAGCACAAGGTTTCAGTTTGAATCAACCTTTTGAATCCTTACTGGCCATGTAATTAGGATAAGTAAATAATACTAATAAATAATACGCACCTTTGAGATAAGGTTTTATCATGTTGAAATGCTTCAAACAATGTATTACGTCTGGATTACGACTGTTCTGTTGATAAATATATTGCCATTAGGCTACTAAATAATGTTTTCCAAATGAGCTGTTGTACATCTTGCACAATACATTTTTAGATGCAAAATCTAAAACAATACTTTCATGCAATGTAGTAACCCAGAGAGTGGTGAACCTGTGGAATTCTCTACCACAGAAAGTTGTTGAGGCCAATTCACTAAATATATTCAAAAAGGAGTTAGATGTAGTCCTTACTACTAGGGGGATCAAGGGGTATGGCGAGAAAGCAGGAATGGGGTACTGAAGTTACATGTTCAGCCATGAACTCATTGAATGGCGGTGCAGGCTCGAAGGGCCGAATGGCCTACTCCTGCACCTATTTTCTATGTTTCTATGTTTCTATTTTTGCCTATCCTAGAATGCCCTGGTGGATCAACAAATCCCTGCAGTGGACATGGAATGTGCTTAGATGGAATATCGGGGAACGGAAGCTGCATTTGTGAGGTCAGTCTACATTTCTTAAAAGCATATTAATTTTATCGCCTACTGAAATTGTGACATTCCTTTGAACGTAATACAGTTTGACACTCTAACTTCATAGTTTGGGAAATGTTAACCTTTTTTCTGTGAGGGGTTTTGTTTTGGAAACTAATTTTGTTTCCAGTGATGGTGTCATCAATGACTTTTTATTTTGTGCAATCGATTGTTTTATACTAATCTTTCTCAGCTACCTCAGTCACCTGGTGTTGGATTATTTATATATAATTCAATTGGCAGTCTTTATACTCTTTTGTGCTGTAATACTCAGATTGTCATTATAAGCACAGCTCACCAAGTACTGCAGAAGCCTGTGAATTTTGTACAGTGGACAGTTCACTTGCTTTCGAATATAACTTGCTTGTTCCTGTGCAGCATAATGTTAAATAAAGCTTCAGCTAACAGTATTTCTGCAGATTCATGGAGAGGGTTCTTTCCTCAACCTAATTCAACTGTGGTTTCCTTTTGCTACAGCCTAAGTACAAAGGAAATGCCTGTGAGGAGTGTGCAGATGAGGAAGCATACGGTCCTGACTGTGTTGTGGGTACGAAGATTCTTTTCTGTAACTTAAGAGTTAGGATAATATTTTGAAGCTCACTCATTGAAAGTTTGGCATTAGCACAAAATGGGTGACAAGTTTGACACGTCGCCCAATTTATCCTTTCCATTGCCGAAGATCAATTTCATCCCCATTGATTCAACTATGAATATTTTTCTTATAACAGTTACATGCTACATTCGATATATAAAAAAAACTAAATATATATATAAGTAGTTTTATATATATATATATATATATATATATTTAGTAGTTTTATTTATATATATATATAAGACTAAAACTTAAACAAGCTGTTGAATAAATTAAGAAATTGTAGTGTATTTCTTTAATATTTTTTTCTTAGATGGAAACCGTTCTGTTTTGATTTCTTTGACTTTTTTGCAGATGAAATTGCTCTCCGGCAGTAGGGTAGAATGGGCAATAGCGAATCAGTAGCCCACTTTGCACTCTGCTGGATTTTCGGTGGGTGTATAAAATGGGCAGTCAATTCACAATTGCCCTTTCGGTACTGCCGCCAAAGATCAAATTCACCAAGGAGGTATTTTTTTCTTCGTGTGTTTTTTAAAATATATTTCTTCCCCTTTGTCTGCTCGCTTCACACTTTCAGCCAGGATGCCACCCTGAGTGAGTCATGTTCTTTCCTGCCCCCTTTTGCTCGTCACCGGAATGTGTGTGTTGCTGCTGCTGCTTTGCAATATTCCAAGTTTCCATTTACAAATATTTCAGTTCTGTTGAAACCAAAATCAGTCCATGCCAAAGAAAAATTAACATATTGTCAGAGAGACACCACACTGAGAGAATTAGCCTAAAATTGTTCATGTATCACTTATGCAAATGTGTTCTTATGACCTTCGAGACCAGCTTAATTTCGACATTCGATTTATTGCGCATCGCAGGAAGCATGCAGACTGGCCTAGACAGTATAATATTTGCTGATCATTAAACTCAGGAAATATCTGGGAGGGACAACTCTTTCCAGATAACTGCACAACACAAAATAACATAGGGACACTGACCCTGAGTACTGAGGGTATTTATAGACTAACGTCAGCTGCATCATTGTTTTTTCATAATCACTATGCTGCAGAATAGAAATATCCAGATTTAGTAGCTTTACTGTAATATTGATCCTCAGATGAGCCAATCGCTCTAATAGTCTGGCAGAATCGGGGTGGCAATCATCCTTTGCAGTGATTACGCCTGTAGCACATTCGCTGTGTGCCAACAACAGGGAGAGTTGGCTTTGCTACATTTTGCAAGGCAAGTCACGCTCCTTAATTTTGGCAGAGGACGGGCAGGTATTGGCAATTGCTGCATTGCCAGACATAGCTCCAGTTATTTAGAGACACAGCGTGACTCTGGATCCAGAAAATTCTCGACTACAACCATCTCAACGCAGCTGCACATGACCCAACAGCAACCTGCCATCACAGTTGCTTTTCCCAGTCCATGAACACTTCAATGCAGCTTCAGGCTGAGGAGCAGGACATCATCATCATAGGCAGTACCTCGTAATCAAGGAAGACTTGCTTCCACTCTTAGCATGGGTTCTTAGGTGGCTGTATAGTCCAACACGAGAACCACAGTCTCTGTCACAGGTGAGACAGACAGTGGTTGAAGGAAAGGGTGGGCGGGGAGTCTGGTTTGCCGCACGCTCCTTCCGCTGCCTGCGCTTGATTTCTCCCCGCTCTCGGCGACGAAACTCGAGGAGCTCAGCGCCCTCCCAGATTCATTTCCTCCACTTAGGGCAGGGGAGCAAGACAAACACTGTAAAGACTCACCAGCGGGAAATGCAATTGTGGAACTTATAGCACATGTTCACTATAATAACAGTGCATGATATAGATCTTTATATTTCTCCATTGTATGGACAGTGTTTGTTGAGTACGGCCTTGGAAAAATGTAAGTGCTGGGAGGGGCCTGAAAGATAGACGGTCAGCTTGAAGGAATGTGTGGCATGTTCTTGCAACTACAATGTATGGGAGTTCTTACGGAAAGCCAAAGTTGGTCAGTGGAAAGAAATGTCCATTACTGGAAGTAAAAAAAGAAAGAACTTGCATTTATATAGTGCCTTTCATGACCTCAAGGCATCCCAATGTGCTTTATAGCCAATTAAGTACTTTTGAAGTTACTGTTCTAACATGGGAAATGCTGCAGTGCACTTGGGCACAGCAAAGTCCCACAAACAGCAATGAGATAATGACCAGATAATCTGCTTATCTGTGATGTTGGATGAGAGGTTAATATTGGCCAGGACACCGGGGAAAACTGTCCTGCTTGTCTTCAAATAGTCCTATGGGATCTTTTCCTTCTTCCTGAGAGGGCAGACGAGACCTCGATTTAACGTCTCATCTGAAAAACAGCACATCCGATAGTGCAGCACTCCCTCAGCACTGCACTGAAATGTCAGCCTAGATTATGTACTCAAGTCCATACCACAGGTCTACTTAAATCTCCCTGCCAAGACATTGCATCCATCAATTTTGAGCTCCTGTAGTCTTCTTCCTGTTGCCCTTCAGGGCTGTGAGCTTTCCAATCATCATGCTGCTTGCTCACTCCTCTTTGGATGGTAAAACTGTGCAACAGGACTCTAGAACCATTCTGCAACTGAGTGGTCCAAACAATGGAATTGTTGCCTTTGCATTCTTTTTGTTTGCTTCACATTAGGTGGCACGGGCCTCCTTCTTTCTGTGTTCTTCTTGCTGAATGGGGCTTTCCAGTTGGAGTCATCAGCCATGGCCTCCTGTGGCTAGGATACTCCCTGCCACGACTCGCTGGTGAGTCTGAGACTGTACGGGCCTTAGTTAGCCCCACAGTTGAAATGGTGTACACATCCTGACTTCGCCATTCAAATTAGGCCCCCAATCCTCTGGGGTGGGTGGCCTTCCCCGCCTCCACCATCCCAGTCCTTGAATTTACCTGTAAACCAGCCTGCAACAGGCGGCATAAGAACATAAGAAGTAGGAGCAGGAGTAGTCCATTTGGCCCCTCGAACCTGCTCCGCCATTTAATAAGATCATGGCTGATCTGATCATGGACTCAGCTCCACTTCCCTGCCCTCTCCCCATAACCATTTACTCCTTTATCACTCAAAAATCTGTCTATCTCCGCCTTAAATATATTCAATGACCCAGCCTCCACAGCTCTTTAGGGCAGAGAATTCCACAGATTTACAACCCTCTGAGAGAAGAAATCTCTCCTCATCTCAGTTTTAAATGGACGGCCCCTTTTTCTAAGACTATGGGCTAGAACCTCCACTTTTTTGCATACTTAACGCCCATTTTACTGCTGAAATGACGTTCAACGCCCATGTATCGCCTATTTTGGCACAAAATGGAAACTGGCGGGCATTTTTAGGAAACTTATCACCGAGCGTTACTTTCCCCATGTGCTTATCGCCGGGAAAAATATTACTGCCCGCCCACTTTTTTTGGGCGGAATCATCAGAATGGGTGAAATCAACACCCATAATATCACCCAGCATTACTTTCCACACGGAATTAACACCGAGATTCAATAATACCGCCCGCCCACTTTTTTTTTGTCGTAAAGAGCACATTTGGCGAAACTAATGTCCAGGTGATCGGCCACCGTCACTTTCACTACCTTGCACACATATCGCCCACAATATCACTTGCCCAAAAAAACGCCCAGAAAAAGTGGAACTATTCTGTATAAGGCATTTTTTAAATCGCAGGTCACTTCATTCAAAAGTCTGCCTCAACTTCAGGGGAGTTTGCATTGACTCTGGAGTTCTTTTCAATAGACATATTTTCAGACTCTGGACTATTGGGGGAAAACTCCAGGTGTATTTTAGTGAGGAAATCATTGCTTCTGATCAATCGCTATTACACTTTCAATGCAATGGGGCCACCAAACAATAACTGTGCTTAAGCAGCGCTTCAGATGTCTTGATCACTCAAGAGGGGAGCTACAATACAACCCTGAGCAAGTAGGTAAATTTGTGGTCGTGTGCTCGATGCTGCACAGCCTGGCTATCAGGACGGGCCTAGAATTGCCAGAAGGCACTGATGCTCCACCTCAGGAGAGAGAGGAAGAGGACAATGAGGGGCTGGACGCTGACCTAGGGCCAGACAATCAGGCTGGCTATGCAACCATGCCCATGAACCCCTCCAGACCGCAGGAAAGGGCCTGTGGTGGCTACATAGCTGCAAGACTCTGACATGAGGAGCTGATATCTGAACGATTTTCCTGAAAGAGCGTTGATGTGAGTGACAACGCTACACACTGCTGTGTGTGTGCAGCTCAGACATCAATGGTGCCCATCATCTTGGTGCCAGTTAAAGTTAACATTGATTGAAGTTAAGTTGTATTTAACCCTTTCATGTTAAGAATCACTAGTGTGTAATGGTGCAGCTATCTGAGACAATGCGCAACAAGGTTATGTTCACTAAAAAAAAATTTATACAACATTGGTTTGAAATCATAAGTATCACACCCCACTTTTTCCACTATTGACATCAATCAAATGTTCAACATGTCCACCAACACAGAATACAAAGGTAAAGCAGGGAGATGGTCCCCTCCCCCCATACATTGCAACAAATTGCATACACCCAGATGGAGATATAACACAGCCATCACCTGCAGGCATGCACCTCACTTTCCTTAACCCCCCTCCCCTCCTTCTCCCCACCTCTACTCCTTCCCCGCCTCGCTCCACGGCACTTGGCCGAGGAGCTCCCCAGGCGGTGCCTCATTGGGGGGGATGAAGGCAGATGCGGTCGTTGCACAGGTACAGGAGAGGGGGGGTGCCAAGGGGGCAACATTCTCTGATGCAGAAGCAGGATCTTGGTCCTTGCTCTCATCTGTCGATCGCAGTGGTGGTGCGGAACCTAGAGGTGGAGTGCCGAGCTCGGGGACCACTGGGAGAGTGCCAGCAGTGTTCCTGGCTATCGCATCCAGGGACTCCGCCATGCGCGGAATGTACTCGGTGTGGCCAGTGTCGGGATATATCCCCCAATGCTTCGATGAGCTGGTCACCAATTTCTACAGTCCTCCTGGACAACTGTACCATCTCTCCGCTGTCATGTGGCGCTCGTGGAACAGACCTGCCGCGTCCACGAGACCTCCGCGGGGTCGGCGCCGTCCTGGGGACAAATGGGGTGCCCTGTGGCGAGGTGCTTGGGGCCGGTACCTCCAGAGTGGAGGCGGGAATGACCGGAGGACCACTAGATGGCCTTGGGGTGGAATGGCTTCTGGAGCGTGGCGATGCAGGTTCCTCGAAGTCTGCGCTCTCATCTGTGGAGAACCGACCCAGCGGATTGATGGGCGCAAATCGGAGCTCTTCAGCACCAGATGTTGGATTGTCCGGAGAGTTGGGCCCCACGCCCCCACCTTCTGGCCTCTGTGGTCTTGCCTGGGGCCACGCTGCTGGCTAAGTTGCAAAACACAAATGAGGTTATTAGAGGAGAAGGGGATGCTAGGATCACAAGGTGAGTCCAGCGCTACGCACAGCATATGCACGACAAAAGCACTAGCGCTCTCAAAATCATCACAGACATCACATTTCATGACCATCAACACATTTGCATTGCAATGATTTTCATTAGGCCATCATTTTTTCTATGACAATTTTAGAAATCATCTATCATATATGATTGTTCGGATGTGAGTGGGTGTGGCATCTATTGACTTCACATCACGCAATGGTGTAAGCTTTACTCACATGGCATTACTTCAGGGTCTGCAGATGCTTCCGTGGCTGTCCGGGTGTGCTTCCCCACGAGTGCGAGCACCCGCTCCTCCATCTCAGTGATGTCGCTGGGGCCCCCCACCTGTTCGCCTCTGCACGGACCTCATCGTCGATAGCTTCTTCTATAAAAGGTGACAGGACAACATTGCATGATATCATTGCTCGGTACAGAGACCGATACAACACATAACCGACAGATGTAATCATGATTATTATAAAATTATAATTCTTTACCTAAAGATGTGCGCCGTGACCGCAGGCTTTGAGTAAAACATTCCCGGTAAAAGTGAAAGACCTCACATCTGATGATAGTCACTCATGACTGTTACAAATCAAATTAAATAAATACATAAGTACATGTAAATCAATGTAATACTTATTCTTGCAGATCCCACAAGGTCGTTCCATCGTTTGTGGCATTGGTTGCCCTCACGAACCTCGTTGGTTGCCGACGAGACCACCTCTGTTATCTCGGTTCATATCTTCTGGTATGCCCTTGGGGTGGGCTTCCCATGCCCTCCTTGTGTCAAATCACCCCAGCATAACTTGACCTCCTGCAGGAGGGAGGCATTGCCTCGTCCGAGAACCTCCTGACTCTTTTGCACCCTCCAATGTGCTCCTCTCCCACCTCACTGCTCTCACCAGCGTCAGTCTCCATAGCGTGCTGTGATGTCACCTCCTCTCTCTCCATTATAGGCCAAATTTGGGCAATTATGTAGCTGTTAACAGCTAATTTTTGTTTGCCTACTTGCTGTGAAGCTCTAAAGACTGCCTCTTCCTCCCAAAGCAGCCACACCATACCCAGACACGCCTTCAGTCCCTCTGAGCTCCCTCTCTCTCTGTCTCCTCTTCTGCGCATGTCATGATGACCCTTGACCTCCTGAATCGCGGGAATCGAGCGTTGCCATGCCGTTGCTAAGGACGGCCAAATTTTATGACAGAAGGTCAAAAAATTTAACGGTACCACCCATTTCATATCGCTCGCGGTAACGCCCATTTTAAAAAATGGAGGCTAGGTGCTTTGAGAATGGGCGAGAAGCCGGCGATCTGAAAACCCTTTTTTACCACCCACGGCAGAAATAATGCCTATTTTTGGGCAATAAGCACAAAAGTGTAAAATCTAGCCCTATGTCCTCTAGTTTTAGTTTCCCCTATGACTGGAAATATCCTCTCTGCATCCACCTTGTCGAACCCCCTCATTATCTTATAAGTTTCAATAAAATCACCTCTCATTCTTCTGAACTCCAATGTGTATAGGCCCAACCTACTCAACCTATCCTCATCTCCGGAATCAACCTAGTAAACTTTCTCTGAACAGCATGTATATCCTTCCTTAAATACAGAGACCAAAACTGTACGCAGTACTCCAGGTGTGGCCTCACCATTACTCTGTACAGTTGTAGCAGGACTTCTCTGCTTTTATACTCTATCCACTATGTCGAGGAACCAACTAGAGGGCTGGCCATCCTAGACTGGGTGATGTGTAATGAGAAAGGACTAATTAGCAGTCTTGTGTGCGAGGACCCTTGGTGAAGAGTGACCATAACATGGTAGAATTCTTTATTTAGATAGAGAGTGACACAGTTAATTCAGAGACTAGGGTCCTGAACTTAGGGAAAGGTAACTTCGATGGTATGACACGTGAATTGGCTAGAATATACTGGCGAACGATACTGCAAGGGTTAACGGTGGATAGGCAATGGCAAACATTTAAAGATCACATAGATGATTTTCAACAATTGTACATCCCGGCCTGGAGTAAAAATAAAATGGGGAAGGTGGCTCAACCGTGGCTAACAAGGGAAATTAAGGATAGTGTTAAATCCAAGGAAGAGGCATATAAATTGACCAGAAAAAGCAGCAAACCTGAGGACTGGGAGAAATTTAGAATTCAACAGAGGAGGAAAAAGGTTTTAATTAGGAGGGGGAAAATAGAGTACGAGAGGGAGCTTGCTGTGAACATAAAAACTGACTGCAAAAGCTTCACGAGGGAAGACACAAATTACCTTCCGGAAATATTAGGGGACCGAGGGTCTAGTGAGAAGGAGGAACTGAAGGAAATCCTTATTAGTCAGCAAAGTGTGTTAGGGAAATTGATTGAAGGCCGATAAATCTCCAGGGCCTGATAATCTACATCCCAGAGTACTTAAGGAAGTGGCCCTAGAAATAGTGCATGCATTGGTGATCATGTTCCAACAGTCTATCGACTCTGGATCAGTTCCTATGGACTGGAGGGTAGCTAATGTAACAGCACTTTTTAAGAAAGGAGGGAGGGAGAAAATGGGGAATTATAGACCGGTTAGCCTGACATCAGTAGTGAAGAAAATGTTGGAATCAATTATTAAAGATGAAATAGCAGCGCATTTGGAAAGCAGTGACAGGATCGGTCCAAGTCAGCATGGATTTACGAAAGGGAAATCATGCTTGACAAATCTTCTAGAATTTTTTGAGCATGTTACTAGTAGAGTGGACAGGGGAGAACCAATGGATGTGGTGTATTTGGACTTTCAAAAGACTTTTGACAAGGTCCCACACAAGAGATTGGTGTGCAAAATTAAAGCACATGGTATTGGGGGTAATGTATTGACGTGGATAGAGAATTGGTTGGCAGACAGGAAGCAGAGAGTCGGGATAAACGGGTCCTTTTCAGAATGGCAGGCAGTGACTAGTGGGGTGCCGCAGGGCTCAGTGCTGGGACCCCAGCTATTTACAATATACATCGATTATTTAGATGAAGGAATTGAGTGTAATATCTCCAAGTTTGCAGATGACACTAAGTTGGGTGGCGGTTTGAGCTGTGAGGAGGCTGTAGGGTGACTTGGACAGGTTAGGTGAGTGGGCAAATGCATGGCAGATGCAGTATAATGTGGATAAATGTGAGGTATCCACTTTGGTGGCAAAAACACAAAGGCAGAATATTATCTGAATGGTGGCAGATTAGGAAAAGGGGAGGTGCAACGAGACCTGGGTGTCATAGTACATCAGTCATTGAAAGTTGGTATACAGGTACAGCAGGTGGTGAAGAATGCAAATGGTATGTTGGCCTTCATAGCTAGGGGATTTAAGTATAGGAGCAGGGAGGTCTTACTGCAGTTGTACAGGGCCTTGGTGAGGCCTCACCTGGAATATTGTGTTCAGTTTTGGTCTTCTAATCTGAGGAAGGATGTTCTTGCTATTGAGGGAGTGCAGCGAAGGTTCACCAGACTGATTTCTGGGATGGCAGGACTGACAAATGAGGAGAGACTGGATCGACTGGGCCTGTATTCACTCGAGTTTAGAAGGATGAGAGGGTACCTCCAAGAAACATATAGAATTCTGACCGGACTGGACTGGTTAGATGCAGGAAGAATGTTCCCGATGTTGGGGAAATTCAGAACCAGGGGTCACAGTCTAAGGATAAGGGGTAGGCCATTTAGGACTGAGATGAGGAGAAACTACTTCACTCAGAGAGTTGTTAATCTGTGGAATTCTCTACCGCAGAGAGTTGTTGATGCCAGTTTGTTGGATATATTCAAGAGGGAGTTAGATATGGCCCTTACGGCAAAAGGGATCAAGGGGTGTGGAAAGAAAGCAGGAAAGGGGTACTGAGGTGATGATCAGCCATGATCTTAATGAATAGTGGTGCAGACTCGAAGGGCCGAATGGCCTACTCCTGCACCTATTTTCTATGTTTCTATGTTGCTATCCCCCTTGCAATAAAGGCCAACATTCCATTTGCCTTCCTGATTATTTGCTGTACCTGCATGCTAACTTTTTGTATTTCATCCAGGTCTCTCTGTACTGCAGCACTTTGCATTTTTTCTCCATTTCTCCATTTCAATTATAATTTACTTTTCTATTATTTCTGCCAAAGTGGATAACCTCTCATTTTCTCACATTATAATCCATCTGCCAAATTTTTGCCCACTCACTTAGCCTGTCTATATCCCTTTGCAGATTTTTTCTGTCCTTCTCACAATTTGCTTTCCCACCCATCTTTGTATCATCAGCAAACTTGGCTACATTACACTCGGTCCCTTCATCCGTCATTAACATGGATTGTAAATAGTTGAGGACCCAGCACCGATCCCTGTGGCACCCCACTAATCACTGTTTGCCAACTGGAAAATGTCCCATTTATCCCGACTCTCTGTTTTCTGTTAGTTAAACAATCCTCTATCCGTGCTAATATATTACCCCCAACCCCGTGAGCTTTTATCTTGTGCAATAACCTCTTATGTGGCATCTTATCGAATGCCTTCTGGAAATCCAAATACACCACATTCACTGTTTCCGCTTACATCCTGAATGAATTCCAGCAAATTTGTCAAACATGACTTCCCTTTCATAAAACCATGTTTGTTTGAATAATGCTTTTGAAATGTCCTGCTACTGCTTCCTTAATAACGGACTCCAGCATTTTCCCAACGACAGATGTTAGGCTTACTGGTCAATAGTTTCCTGCATTTTGTCTACCTCCTTTTTTAAATAGGTGCGTTTCATTTGCGGCTTTCCAATCCGCTGGGACCGCCCCAGAATCCAGGGAATTTTTGGTAGATTACAACCAATGCATCCACTATCTCTGCAGCCACTTCTTTTAGGACCCTAGGATGTAAGCGATCAAGTTCATGGGACTTGCCCGCCTTTAGTCCCATTATTTTACCAAATACTACTTCATTAGAGACTGTGATTGTATTAAGTTCCTCCCTCCCTATAGCCCCTTGATTATCCACTATTGGGATGTTTTTAGTGTCTTCTACCGTTAGACCGATACAAAATATTTGTTCCATATCTCTACCATTTCCCTGTTCTGCATAGGCATAGCTTCATCACTGTCTCTGAAATGAAAATGCTGATGACAGGTCTCCTGTCACACACCCAGATATAATTGGTGTGATTTGTCAACACAGGTCCTTGAGCATTGGCCTAGAAATTAGGGCATGTTGTTCCCAGTTTTTCAGTGATAAGCAGCCTACTAAGTCCCCAAAATAGCAGGCAGGAAGCACGCACACACTTCTGTCCGGAAGTGCGCATCCGCCATATTGGGTAAGAACAAACAAGGTGCATCCTTTAGCCAAACTTGAAGCAGATGTTAGGTCCTTTGCACATGCAAATAAGGGACCTAACGCCTGTTTAAGGTCACTTCTCCAACATCAGATTGCCCTGAAGCAGTCCGCGCCATCGCCAGCTGCACTCAGGGAAACCAGGTCTAGGGATCGCCATCAACAAAGAAGGTAAGTATCTTGAAATAAAAACAGAAAATGCTGGGAACATTCACCAGTTTCTGTTGAGAGAACGGATAAATCAGCATTTCAGATGTGGATGTTTCATCAGAACTGGAAGAAATTGCAGACGACAGCATTTAATATTGTTGTTTATATCTTCAGACCTTAATTATGGCTCCTATTTTCTCTTTGGTAGGATGTGCTGGTGATGTAGGATGGGTGTGCCAGTGTTTCTGTTGGTTGCTGCTGTTGCAGGGTTGACGGGGGTGACCTCCTGTCAGAGCATGGTGCTGGCAGGGTAGTCACTCTGTTTCTTCTTTTTTCATCTGCATGTGTGTGTCTGTGTAGCATCTTCAGTTTTTATGTTTATACTGTTGGACCTGACAATGCTGTGTCCTGATGAATTGGTCCCGCTTGTTCAATTCATACAGCACGATGAGAACACCCGATGGGATTGCCATCCACTCAGCTTTGTTAGCTGCAGTTTGTGCTGCGGCAGTAATTGCCCAGACTCCAGAAAAGTGTGTCTGAGCCAAATCTTGGCCGTCTGCAAAAAGGCAACAATGGGGGGAGAAAATATGCAGGATGTTGAATGCACAAGTAGAGAAATGCCCACTGTCAAAAACTAGACTTCAAAATATTCAATTGTAGCAACAATAGCGACCTTGCTTTCAGGGCAATCCAAAGCAGGCCACATCCATTTCCCTGTCATGTGCCCATTTTATATGTGTCCAGCCTTGTGAAATCTGCGAAATATGCTGTTGAAATGAGGCTCGTGCATGTCTATAGTGCCTCTTTATTTCCCTCAAAAAGGTGCGCTGTAAGATTAGGTGTGCTGCTGATCAGGCACATGAGTTGTTGGCCTGATTTTCTGACCAAGTACCAGCGAATCGCTGAGCCACCAGCGGAACTGCAGAAAACCCACATTTGTCAGGTGCAGCTTGTACGGCAGATGAAAATCCACCTTTGGAGGAGATATTTTCCATGACAGTTCAATGAGAAATTCCAGTATATAAAGGATATACCAGATTGGTTTCTGGTTAGGGGACGGAAAGAACTAAAAGAAACTGGATCTGTTAGTTTTTTCAAATAAATGTAAATGTTGGCTCAGAAATTGTGTCGGAGTACGCCTCTGACCCGTGAAATATTTCCGAACTTGTCTCCAGGCTCCCAGGCTGCGGTGAGTTCGTGTCTCAGGCCTGCAGGTGTACGCCTGCGTAAAAGCCCACAGATCTCAGAGACGCAGTCGGTTCAGAAGCATCCCTAGGATCACGTGGGCCCGGTCCTCCAATCACAAAGGAGGATTCCAAATGGAATCCCCTAATGATATTCAATGGAATACCCAAATAATTAAACACTTTAGAGAATTCTAATAAATATAAATGCTCTGAATTTCAATTTTATTCATAGCTCCCTTCATTACACCAAATACAATAAAGAATTCATTTTTTGAAAAATAATTTTAATAGGGGCCAATATTTGCATAAACTAATTTTAAGAGTTTGTGCATCATTTTTTATTTTTAAATGTTTAATTTAAGGTTTATAACAACTCATACACTGATGAATGCAGGCCCTATGCCTACTTTTACCAGCCATAAATGTTGCGTGGGCAATTGCTGAGCAGTTTTGGGCAAATGGCCCAACTCTGTGTCAGTAATACTGATTTTACTGTTGGTTCAGATGATGTCTCAAGGCATGCATTGACAGATTCTAAGTTCCGGGTTTTCGCTGAAACCCCAAAATTGAGGGGCCTTTCAGGATTACTCAGTGTACGCCGTCAAAGACACTGTAATTTTAGGGCCAATATATACTTTTTGGCTTGTGTATTTCCCAATCCGAAAACCCCATCCCTGTGTTTATTGCAGTGAAGCTAAGTGGTGATATGTCTTGGTTTAAGGTGCTGCAAAATGGCACAAATTTGCCTCTGACTTCATGGCAGCTTTGTTTTTGATGTTTGAATCCACCATTGTGTTAAAGACAAAAATAAAATGTGTTCTTGTAAATGTAATTAAGGAATTTGTGGCATTAGCTCTTGGTTTCCTGTTTGTAGGCGGAATGAACAATACTTGGTGTGTTAATGTAAAGGGTAGGAAAGCAGTGTTGTGCAGTAATTAAGTGACAACTTCCATTCATTAGAAGTACAAACAGAAAACACTGGAAACTATCAGCCAGTCAGGAAGCATCTGTGGAGGGAGAAACATAAAACGAACACTTCACGTCAATGACCTTTCATCAGAACTGGACAACTTTTGAGTAGATACACAGCCAGGGAAAAGGAAAACAAACCTGGGGGCTGTTTGGGGCGGTAACCTTCCGGAGATGGACTTTTATCACCCGGCTCGGAAGTCCTGCCCCCGACGCGGAATTGGGTTGTGTGCCCCTCAAAGGAAGTGGAGCGCTGTCTCAGGTCCCCTTCCTTGGAGTGGCACTCCCGGGGTGGCTGCACAGCGCTGAGGAGCCCAGCACTAGCGGAGCAACCATGTAGCGCTTACAATGCCACTCCCCTTCAGTTAAAGGGGAGGGCCCCTGTGCAATCTGCAGGCCCTTTGGTGGCTGCAACTGGGCCACCAGAGTCGCGATCGACCGGGCCATCGGCCTGGCACCCATAACGGAGTATCGGGCTGCATCAAGGCGGATCGGTCGTTGCAAGGGTGCTTAAGCTCTCCCCTTTAAGGGGTGCACCGGCGGCAGATGTCCACCAGCTTCGCGCCCTGCGAGGCTGGTGCTGACATCCACCCACGTCAGCCTCGTGGCCCGCAGGGCAATTTCTCCTGCGGGGCGCAAAGGGGTCAGTGTGTACGGTGATGACATCATTGCCGGTTGTGCGTTGGCCTGGGGTGCTAATCGCGGGGCGGGCCCCAGAGCTCCGGGACAGTTTCCCGGGGGGTGCCCCCCCCACCCCCGGCAAAAGCGCCATTGTGCCCCATTAGCCCCCCCCCCCCCCGAGGCACTAACGGGCATATAAAAAGGGTCAATTCTGGCCCCCTTTTATTTGAAGGAAGTGAGTGGAGTTAAAGGATACATTGTTCATTGTGAGAATAAGCTTGGCCAGGTGGAGGAGAATGGTGGTGGATGGAGACTCCATCCCACTCTGACCTCTCTGTCCTTGGCCTCCTGCACTGTTCCAAACAAAAGAAAGAAAGACTTGCATTTACATAGCGCCTTTCGCGACCACCAGATGTCTTAAAGAACTTTACAACCAATGAATTACTTTTGGAATGTAGTCACTGTTGTAATGAGCGGAATCGCGGCAACCAATTTGCATACTGCAAGCTCCCACAAACAGCAATATGAAAATGACCAGATAATCTGTTTTGTTATGTTGATTGAGAGATAAATATTGGCCAGGACACCGGGGATAATTCTCCTTCTCTTCTTCGAAATAGTGCCATGGCAATTTTTGTGTCCACCTGAGAGAGCAGACGGAGCCTCGGTTTAATGTCTCATCTAATAGGCAGTGCAGCACTCCCTCAGCACTGCACTGGAGCGTCGGCCTAGATTTATTTGCTCAAGTCCCTGGAGTGGTACTTGAACCCACAACCTTCTGACTCGGAGGCGAGTGTGCTACCCACTGAGACACAGCTGACACTAAGGCTTATTGCACCGGCTGATAAGGCCGGTTTCCGAGAATAAATGGTGTCTGCCTTGTTACCACCCAATTCCGGCGTGGACCATAGCGGCTGCCATTTTGGGCAGGTTGCCTGCGCTCTGCTGGAAAAATGGTAATTAGTCAGATCGTGATGTCAATCAGCGTGCCCTCTGAATTGACACACGACCTACTATCGCCGCTCCATTTACTGCCCTCTCCAAAGCAT
Organism: Pristiophorus japonicus; assembly: GCF_044704955.1. NCBI lineage: Eukaryota > Metazoa > Chordata > Chondrichthyes > Pristiophoridae > Pristiophorus > Pristiophorus japonicus. Next base: position 50,033,936 of record NC_091988.1, read on the forward strand.
ACACAACTCAACGTGCGATCAGCTGCACGATGGACCACCCACCTGCGCTTCTTAAAGGGGCATGCAACTTTGAGGTAAGTTTAGTTTTTTGCATTTGTACTGGTTCCTGTACATTTTATTTGAGTAGTGGCTCGGAGTAAGATATTTAAAACGTTGTCAAAGTCTGCAGGGAGTGCAGGGTGTTTTCAAGGCTTTGGCTCTTAAAGGAAGGCCTCTGAGAACACCACTTGCTCCCAGTCCTAGGGACTCTGGTTGCAGTGCCCCTTGGGCTGCAGCATGACATGGAGATGGAGCAGAGGCTGCAAAGGGGACAAGCTCCTCGCAGAGGGAAGAAGTGGAGTAAGAGGAAGAAGAGGAATAAGATGAGTAAGAGGAAGAAGAGGAGAAAGCAGAAGAGGAGGAAGTGGAAGGAAGGAAGTAACCTCGACAGCCCCTTTGTGGCTGGGATGTCCGAGATGGAATCATCTGCCTGTAGTACCAGTGAACACAACCCCAATTCCCCTTTGAACATTTGCCGCACATCTTCCCTTCCTCTGTTACAGACCATCACAACGTCCTCTTGACCACAATGTTGAAATAAAAGCCACCATAAAGCAAACTTTCGAATCCAACTATATCTATTTATGCATCCAATATTACATCCAAAAAATCAACTAATCACCCTAGTGCAGTCCCTTTGTGACTGTTTTACATGTGCTGTTCCTGTCCTAGTGCTCCTATGCAGTGCTACCCCAGTAGCTGCAGCATGGCTGGTTGAAGGTTCCTGACACTCAGTGGGGGAGATTGCAGATGGCCTAGCAGTACAAGCTCGAGGAGCTGGTGGCTGGGAGTGTGAATTAGAGTCAGGTGTTTCTTCTCCTCCTCCTCCTCCTCCTCCTCCTCCTTCTCCTCCTTCTCCTTCTCCTTTTCCTTGTCCTCCTTCTTGCTCAACCACTGGCTGGGCAGGCTGGATTTATTGGGTGTCTGAAATGAGGAAGGCACAAAGATAGGGTTGTGGTGAAGGGGGGGGTTTTGGGGGGGGCGGTAATGGAAGAGGTGCATGCATTCACCGTATGCAACTTGTAAATCAGAACATATTGTGGAATGAGGCAGACGTGGGATGTTAGAAGTAGGATTAAAGTATGAGGATACCGGCATCTTGTATTCTTTCAGCCTCACCACTGGCCAAGGGCTCAGCCATGCTCCTGCCAAGAATGCCCAGCACCATCTCCTCCAAGAGGGTGAGGTGAAGCTAGGAATGTGAGGTGTGCCTTGTGGTTGGGAGAGATTGTTGGTAGGTGACTGATGGGGGAGTCGTGCATTGCGAAGTGTGTGAGGCTAATGGTGCAGTTGATAGAAGACGACTTTTGAAGGTGCATTCACTGACCTTGACCACTCATCAGATGTCATGAAACTTCTTTTGGCACTGGAGCCAGGTCCTGGGGGGTGACACTGCTGACAGACTGCCTTGGTGATCTGGTCCCACTTCATTTTTTCTGGAGGGCCTCCTGGTCCCCTGTGGGTAAAGGGCCTCTCTTGCAGTGTTCACCTCGAGAGCTGCATAAGAGACCCTGGGTGCTCTTTCCCTGCCCTCTTAAACCAGTTGGGTTAGTGCTGAAGCACTTTTAATATTCAAAGGAAGGGCATTCACCTTTAAGAGGTGCAGACTGCCTTTAAGAGGTGCAGGCTGGCTTTAAGTGTAAATAGCCTCGCGTGAACATTGAGAACTTCGGCCCCCTGCTGAACACACAGCCTGTCAGCAGTGTTTTCAGCACTGGGCTATGCCTTACAATCATGTAAAGTAGCAGGCAGCTCCTTTCAACGGGAGTAGGCAGATTGCACATGTCCAATTTTGAGCATTTTCCAGTTTCACCCCCCTCATGTTTCTACTTAGCACTTTCAGCCTCTGGCCTTAATATTGACTTTAAGAACTTCAGAACTTAACCACGGCTCCCACAGCTGGGTAATGTAGGATGGGTGCGCCAGAGCTATTGAGAATGGTGGAGGTGTGGGTTGGTGCTTAGGATGGGGATCCCCTATCGATACAGGGTGGTCTGCAGTCCTGGTATAACATCTGTGACATCTTCCAGCTCTGACGAAAGGGCATCGACCTGAAATGTGAACCCTATATTTCTTTCTCCGCAGATGCTGCCTGACTTGCTGAGTGTCTCCAGCATTTTCTGTTTTGATTTTACATCTCTTGCATCCGCAGTATTTTCCATTCATTAGAAGTGTGGGTGGCACTAGATCATCGTTCAGCAGTGCTTGCAGTTTTGTAAAGCTCCTGGCATACTTGCCCAGAGCAGTTGATGCAATTCAAAAAGCTCTTTGTCTCCTTTGCGTAAACACCATTCTGGCTGGTGCACTTAGCAGTCTGTTTGATAGTTATGCAAATGTTTTTATTACAATATTTCATTTAAATCTATTAAAATAACCACTGATGATAGTGAACGACACAATGGGTATAGTGTCAGATGTTTCAGCACCTCCTATTTCACTTGTGCCAGAACAATCAGAAGGGAGGTAAACCCTGATATACATGGGTTACAGCCTAAAAGAACATCTCCTGTATTCAGCCAATATCACTAAAAAATAGACTATCTGATCATGGTGTTTATGGGACCTTGTTGCATGTAAATCATCTGCTACTCTTTCCTACATTATGGCAATGACTGAACATCAAAAATACTTCATTAGCTGTGAAGCGCTTTGGGATATCCTGAGGTTGTGATAGGCGCTATAAAAACATGTTATTTTTCTCTGATGGCATCCCTGATAGTCTGAAGTTCTCGTTATCTTGTAGTCATGTCTTACCTGCTTTAGTCCTGAAGTGTCAGCTGTGGCTAACTCAGTAGCACTCTCCCCTCTGTGTCAGAAGGTTGCGGGTTCCCACTCCAGGAACTTGAGCACAAAAAAATCTAGGCTGACATTCCAGTGCGAGAGAGCACTGCACTGTCAGAGGTGCCGTCTTTCGGATGAGATGTTAAACTGAGGCCCCGATGCTCTCTCAAGTAAAAGATCCCATGGCACTATTTTGAAGAAGAGTAGGGGAGTTATCCCCAGTGTCCTGGCCAATATGTATCCCTCAGTCAACATACCAAAAAAAATTATTATCTAGCCATTACCACACTGCTGTTGTGGATGCTAACTTGTGCACAAATTGGCTGCCGCGTTTCCTACATTCCAACAGTGACTACACTCCAAAGGTACTTCATTGGCTGTAAAGTGCTTTGGGACATCCGATGGTCATGAAAGGTGCTATATAAATGCAAGTCTTTTGTTCTTTTGTTAAGGACAAAGAGAGCTAATTTATTGTCAAAGCCTAGTCACAGTAAATAAACATATGAATTCTGGATTATAAATCAAGAATCTTTCATGCTGCAGAACGGGGCTGTTTTCATACTTATTTGAGCACCACTTAGTGTTGGCTTTTTCCAGTTAATTTGCTCCCCAATTTTCCGAACTTCTTGGTTCTCCTGAAGGCCATGACTTCTTGCTGCGATACGATTACAAAGGTACTGCATGTCTGCCTAGGCCTTTCCCAAGTGGCCATTATTCATGCTTGAGTCTTGAATGTGACTGTTGACAGGCTATTGAACTGCGCAGGCACCACAGCTGACCACAATCCTGTCCTCACCCAATATTCACACTTCCATGAGGGGTCGCTGGATAATATCCAAGCAGTGGGAACCCCAGCTGCTTTCCCCCTCCTTAACCCAGGGCCACTAAAGCCAATTGTAGAATCTTGATTATCACCTTGGCTGGGAGCAGGCAACTCAGCACAGTCTGAGGATCAAACCTGTTACCTTCCTGGTCCATGTGGTTCAACCATTTTACAGGTTATATTCTCGTTTGAATTTTTGTTGCAATGCCTGTATTTAAAATTCCTTCGATGCATTTAACCGTGTACTATTGAAAGCCCATAATTTGATGGCAAACAGAATGGATATTTAGAATGCTGTGCACTATGTTTAACTACATTGTTGTTGGCTGTGTTTGTTTGAAGGATGCAGGTGTGTGCACGGAATCTGCAGCAATGGGATTACTGGAAACGGAAGCTGCATTTGCTTTTCTGGTTATACTGGGCCAAAATGTGACCAGGGTAAGTATTTCTTTCTTAATGTTGGTAGGTTAAAAATACTGAGAATGAAACATAATGGTAGCAATGTTAAACTATCCTGCCACTGATGGGATTGCGTGCAATGTTAGTTTTACACCCTGCCCGATATTTCTCTCCATTGAAGGCAATGGAGAGTAATATTGGACGGGGTGTAAAATCAGTTCCACCTGATCCCGTGGATTTCCTGCCTGATGAGTTGCCCCCAATAATTCATCAGACACCCAGTGCGTTGCACCACAGAGTGGTTTCGACTGAAATCCTCTACTTGCAGCCTTTATGATTTAGGACTCATCACTGTGCAGAGACAGTAAGCAGAGGAGTGTAAATTAGAGGGAAAATAACCTCTGGTTGCCATTCCGCATCTCCTAGTGGCTGGTTTCCGAATAGTATTGATGGAGACCTCGGAGAAGCCTGTGAAGGTGTGAGGTACACCAAGTCCCCAAAAAGAAGTGAAGAAAAATCCTTTTAAAAATAGGAAGCTCGTTTTCAAAAAATAAATAAAACGCTGATGTAAAAATAGTTCTTTACAAGCAGTTTACCTGTAGATTTAGGCTTTTTTGCAAGTTGTTAAAAGTATAATTATTAAAAGAATTGGTGGAATGACAATGGACTTTGACTCTGTCTAGAATGCCCTTAACTCTGTCATGAATTTCCATGTTTCCATTGGTTTAGTTCTGTTTACTTATGTATGTTTTAGAGAAAAACTGCAAGATTTCTCAGAGTTAGTTCAATTTACTTCAGTGTTGAGGGATAATTTGATCAAAGTTTTCAAATATTAAGGGGAACAGATAGAAAAGATAGAGCGAGAAACTATTTCCGCTGGTTAGGGATTCTAGGACTAGGGGGCATAGTCTAAAAGTTAGAGCCCGGCCTTTCAGGGGTGAAATTAGGAAACACTTCTACACACAAAGGGTGGTAGAAGTTTGAAACTTTCTTCTGCAAATGGCAGTTGATATTAGATCAATTGTTAATTTTAAATCTGAGATTGATAGATTTTTGTTAACCAAAGGTATTAAGGGATATGGGGCAACGGTGAATATATGGAGTTAGGTCATAGATCAGCCATGATCTCATTGAGTGGTGGAACAGGCTCGAGGGGTTAAAGGGTCCACTCCAATTCCTTTATTCCTACTGCTCCTCTCTGATGATTAGGTCTTACGGTATTGAAATTCAGTTATACATTAATTTTGTTGACCAACACAGAAGGTTGGCAGTGATTAGTCTCTCTAATCCTAGCTAATTATTTAAGGGAAGGCACTGAACGGGATCCAAATATGTTGGCACATATTAGAAGGCAAGTCACCCAGATCTGTTACTTGGATTCAAATCTATGTCGACGAATAAGGTGAAAGTCACCTCTCCCCGCTGGGAGGAACATTCCAGGTGGGAAGTTCCCATGTCATTAAATTGGAAATCTCACAGACTGAAATGGGAAGTGGAAAAATAAAATCCCATTGTTTCAGTAGGGCTTTCTTGACATACGGGAGGGACATTGTAGGAAAAGTGCAGAATTAACTTTAGCATGTGGCCTTGCCATGCCTGGCCTGGGAATGCTTGACTGCTAGTGAGTGCCCACAATGGGAAAATATTACATTCTGTAGCAGACACTCCACACCTGAATCAGCACAAAAAATATATAAATGAACCGGAGTAAAATCCGACTGTAGGAGATCTAATGCTTCAAAAACTGTGCAGCACATTCGGATTAACATGAATCCAGAGTTACTAATTCTATTTATAAGGTATTTTCATCTTTTATAATATTTCGTTTAAAGATTTAAATTTGTTTTCAACGTTGGGTTATGGGCGATGGGATTGTTTCATTCAAAGCAAAAGGCAGCCCAAATTCAAAGAGATTTATTTATTGATATGGTGGGACAGTTGCCTCTTGCCGTAACACTTTATCACTCAACTCAGACGTGATAATTCTGCGTGAAAAGAATGGAAATAAATGCTTGTTGTTTTTCCTCAGAGGTCCCTGCTTGCAAGGCCCTGCGATGTAGAAACAACACACAGTGCGTAGAAGGAAAGACGGGGAGCTTAACCTGCACGTGTATGCCTGGCTTTCAGGAAATTGCAAGGATCTGTGTGGGTAAGAAAATTACCCTCTCGGCACATAACAGTTTGCAGGGAATTTTGCTGCAGGTTTGAGACTGGAAATAAAAGTTTTGGCAGTTTCATGATGTTTGTTTTCAAAACCTTTCCTATTAACACTAACAGAAATATTTACTGCTGCTCTTTATCTGCACAGTGAATTTATTAAACGGGATGGAGATTCATCTGGATATTTTCATCTGTATTCTCCCCACCCTCCGTTCCTTTCCACCATTTTCTGGTGGTCATGCCTTTCTGCTGTCGATCATTATAGTTCAAATTATTGTTTTGGTAGCTGTACTATTGTGTAAACATTTTACACTTTAGCTGTTGTGTTTATCTTAATGTGGTCTAGTTCAGATACCTGGATAGTGATCTCTATTTCATTAGAAGAAAAAAAAGAGATCTGATAGCGGTGTTCAAAATAATGAGAACTTACTGATAAGGCAAAGTAATAAGTTGGTAATGAGAGGACATACATTTCAGAATGAAGGGAAAGGTTAGGAGAATTCTTTTTCCACATAAAGGTTTGTTAAAAAGTGAAAGATCTCACCAGAAACAATGGTGGAAGCAGAATCCATGAAATGGAAGTAGGTAAAATATTTGAAAAGGTTATGGGTAAAGGATAGAGCGATCTTTTAGAGAGTTGGCACAGGGATGACGGGCTGAATGGCCTCCTTGTGTGCTGTAAAATTCTATGAGCAACATTGTTGAGGCAGGAGCAGCCCCAGACCACACTCAAACATACAGTAGAAAGCAAATATAGATAGTATGATGGCCAGCCACTGCTGTCCCTTCATTACTGGGAGGATATGCTGAATATACCAAGCTGGCCATCATGGATTGCCATTGTGCAGTAATATAGAACAATCTTTTATATTCAGCTAGCCCCTTGCCTGTGGTGTACCCAGAGGCTGGTGATGGAATAGTGCAGCTATGCTTTGAATAAGACCAAGTGATTGTAGACCCTGGCATCCATTATGATCCTTCCTCCAGGGAATACCAAAAGGCTATGTTAGTATAGGTTTGGATCTCTTCCCATTTGGAGTAGTTAGAAGTCCATTATTTAATTACTTTATTTCAAAAGCTGACTGCTCTCTTTATATATATATATTATATATATAATATGCGTGTGTGTGTGCCTGAGTTACCAAAGATCTGCAGGTAACACTGTTCCTAAACAAACTTCCTGTAAGATTTGCCAACTCCAAGTGTTTTGATTCCACAACAAAGTGACTGATTTGCTGGACAAACACTGTTATTTGAAATAAAAACAAGCAAAGCGACAGAATGGGTTTTAAAATGATCGTTAAAACACAGGCCTTCCTGGAATTAGGAAATCAGCAAATAATTTCTCAACAATGCAATCAAACCACATGTAGATTTGCTAGGACACCAGGGATGAGAGGCTATATTTACAATTAGAGACTTAAAAAACACTAGAAGTGTATTCACTAATGCAAACAAGGCTAGAGCAGGCCCTAATAGAAATTTTGAAAGAATTTTAAAGAGTAAATAGTGAAAGGTTTTTTTTCCACTGCAGTGAATCAGTAACAGGAGATGTAGGGGCTGAAATTCAACTTCCCGATAAGGCCTGTTAATGCCAGAAAGCGGCAGCCAAGAGGTGGTGTTGAATAGCCGTCGATATTTTTGTTGAATGGCCGCCGCTCGCGAAATTCACCTCGCCAATTTTTCTGGCGATCCCCACTTCTGCCCCGCTGTTGCCGAACCCTCCTAAGTGCATCACTGCCGATCTCACGCCCCGAAGCAAAATTTACCTCACAAAACCTTGCGGCCTCCACGCGGTGCCCCCGACGGTTTTTTTCTGTCGGTGCACTGTGCTTGCAGTGTGTGCAAAATGATGGTGCGGCTGCCATTAAAGGGGAGGGCGTGCTGCCATGGCCCCAATCTTATTTTTTTTGGTCGGCTGACTGCCGGGTCGGCCCGACAATTATGCATCCGGGTTCGGCCAGGCCGCCAACAGCGGCTCTCCCCTTTAAGTGAAGGGGAGAGAAATGGTGACACGTCAGAGTGATGATGTCATCAGCGCTATGCTGATGAGTGACAGTGGCGGACAATCTGCCCGCCCCCACTTCCGCCCCTCTGGTGACCGATCTTCTGTTCTCCGCCCCCACTTCCACCCCTATTATGACTGACTTCAAGCCCGCTCGAAAAAAAAAGACAAAGAGCTGAATTTCACGCAAGAGGCCACCGCATCCACTGCGGCGGTTAAAACACATCAAACATGGTAGGTGCGGTCAGTTTCGGGTGGGGCTAAACTTAAAATTAGTACTAAAAACACAAAAAGGGAAATTAGCAGAAATACTTCCACACAAGGGGTTCTTAGAATATTGAATGCATGAATCGATCATGGTATTCAAAAGAGAATTAGATAAGCACTTTAGGAGGAAAAATATTAACAGGTCTGAGGAAAGAGTAGGGGAATGAAATAATGTAGATAGCTTTGATCTGAAGCGGGACTCATTACAGACGCAATAGGCCAAATGGTCTCCTTCTTTATTGAAATTTCAGCGATTCTGAGTACTTTAAGGAGTTATTTTTCCTGTGGAAGTATCATCAAATATCTTTCTTGTCACCTTGCTGTTTTGCACATGTATCCCTGTCACACACCCTGTGTGGGCCACGGGTAACAGTGTGTCGACTCATGTTCACACTTGCATGGAGCCTGATCTTATTGTTAAATGATGGAAGATTTTTCCAAAGTCTTGGATGTAGGTGATACCATATTGTAAGCAGTAGAGAATCATTTCACTTGTATTAATGATTGCAAGGTGCACAGTGCAAATGTTGATAGTTGTTACCCATACTCTGTGTGGGTGAACCTATTATATAAGCCCTTTCACCCCTTTTGGGCAGTTCCAATTTTGATAAATTTGACATTAGTTTACATCTGAAACATTTGTCTGGGAAATGAATGTTCAATATTTTAAAATTAAATCTGTTATTTGTTATTCTGTACTCTAGCAATAAATCCATGTACTGCGAACATCTGTGACAAAAATGCAGAGTGTCAGTACTTTGGTGAAGGAAAACACCAATGCATCTGTCACCCTGGTTACCATGGAAATGGAAAGCTGTGTTTGCCAATGAATCCTTGTGGTGTAGACAATGGCGGCTGTCCTGAATATTCTACTACGTGCAAGTATCTGGGGCCAGGAAAGGTACATGCAATTAAGTACTAGGTTCAATATGCATGTTATTGAATTTCTAAATTAAGGAATTGCCTTGTTAGTTATCCACAAAAATTAAGATTTCATTATTAAATGATCTGAAATCAAAGTAATTTATGATTAACCTGTTTGATTCAGTTCCATATTGATTTAGTTGATAAATCACAGAGATTGAAAGGCTCCAGTTTTGATCTCTTGCCTTGTTCTAATGTAGCTGATTTCATCTAGGATGGGGGGGTGGGGGGGGGGGGTGCAAGGGGTAGTAGGGGGCCACTGCAATTGGCTTCAACTCCTCCGGGCCACGGATGGTGAAAGCAGCCAAGATTTCTACTCCTGATCGCTGTTCAGTAACTTCTGTAGGAATGTGCATGTTTGTGACAGACTTGGGCAAGGTGGTGATGTCCCCACAATCAAAATGTCTTCCAGTGCTCACACTTGAAGAATGGCCACTTCCATGGGGTACATGGGGATGGTCCACACCCATGGAACTGTGGAGTTGAGATGGGGAAAATTTTAAAAAAATTATCTGGTTTTCAAATTAAATATGTGCAGCCTCTGCTAAGTTTATCACAGATGAAGATTTCCATGGAATTTTCCTTTCTTTTCTACAGTCATCTTGTACGTGCAAAGATGGATTCATCGGCAATAATTCATCAGGAGGGTGCACCTTGAAAGATGTTTGCAAGCCGACTCTCTGTAATAAGACAGCAAAGTGTGTAACTGTGTCACCAGGAAATTTTGAGTATGTGTTTACCAACAGATTCTTTGACATTTGATGGCTGTTGTTGATCTCATTGAGTGCACATCACTGTTGGAAAATTAACCTATTCTACATTATAAAATATAAGAGCAGGGAGGTTATGCTTGAACTGTATAAAGCACTCGTTAGGCCACAGCCAGAGAACTGCGTGCAGTTCTGGTCACCACATTACAGGAAAGATGTGATTGCACTAGAGAGGTACAGAGAAGATTTACGAAGATGTTGCCTGGACTAGATAATTTTAGCTATGAGGAAAGATTGGATAAGCTGGGTTTGTTTTCTTTGGAACAGAGGAGGCTGAGGGGAGATTGAATTGAGGTGTATAAAATGATGAAGGGTCTAGAGAGAGTGGATAGAAAGGACCTATTTCCCTTAGCAGAGAGGTCAATAACCAGGGGGAATAAATTTAAATTAATTGGTAGAAGGATTAGAGAGGAGTTGAGATCTTTTTTCACCCAGAGATTGGTGGGGATCTGGAACTCATTGTCTGAAAGGGTGGTAGCGGCAGAAAACCTCATCGCATTTAAAATTTACTTGAATATGTACTTGAAGTGCTGTTACCTACAAGGCTATGGACCAAGAGCTGGAAAGTGGGATTAGAATGGATAGCTCTTTTTCGGCCAGACACGATGGGCCAAATGGCCTCCTTCTGTGCAGTAAATGTTTTTGATTCTATGATTATTTCCAGATAGCGAAGAACATTAGAATAGAATATGATTTGAATATTCATAGGTATAATGTTACAATGCATATGACAAACCTAAAGTATGCAAGTGCTGTATGAAATAATTTATGTAGCCATGACTGAAATATGGCTGGGGGGGGTGAATTTTCAACTGTTGGTCACTCGTTTCTCACCTGAAGTATGAGTCACAAGTATGAGTCACTGGCAGAGGAAAATCCGGTGGTGACCTTGGACACTCATTTGCCCACCTGATTTAATTTTATGGCAGGCCTATAAATGGACACTCAGTACTCCAGCCCCAAACAGGCAGCAGGATGTTTAAATATGTAAATCGGGCCCTACACCAGTTGCGGGACCCCGGTTGGAATTTTCATGAAGAAATGGCCGAAGAAAGTGCATACTAGTCCCAGCTTTTCCAGGAGTTGAGCAGCCAAACCAGCGGTCCTTAAAGGGACCACTGGAGGCCACTCAGAAAAGGTTACTTAATGGGTTTTTTGAAAAAATTTTTGGAGCCAGGAGGAGCATTCATTGGTACAATGTGAAATGATCAGAGAAGATCGTTTAAAATTTCTTCACACGTGCATGAAATTTTTCTGTTGAATTTTTCTATGGTTGCATGAGACTATGATTGTGGCTGTCCTGAGATTTATTATATCAGTTTCATTATATAGATATTATATAAAATTCTACCGGTTGCTATCAATGTTCCCTCTAATTTTTTGGGGTGTGCGGCCCCTTTAATGGGCTTTGTGGCCCATTCAAATTTCTGCGCACACGTGGTTTTTCCATTGTAAAGTTGGCGCGGGGCCTCCAGACCACGGGAACATTGGTTGCTTTGTCTTAAATGTGCTCCTGAAGATTTTCCCTCTTTGTTATTTCTAGTTAAACTGTAAGTGCGTTCTACATGAGGAATTCTTACCTTTTCATTGTTTACAGGGAGATCTTTCAATTGGCTTTGCCCCTGGATCCAGCTTGCAAATTAATTTTTTGCGTATGCAAGCTAAATCATTAAACAACCCGAGTTTACCTTTCACACGGAAGAAACTTTTGTTTTAATGTTTCTGGATGTATTGAACTATGCATAATATCAATGTTACTTTCATTGGATCACAGTGATTGATTTCTTTGTGCTTGTATTCCTCCTGTCCAGGTGTGTCTGTAAACCAGATCAGATTGGAGATGGGCGGAAGTGCATTGGTCCCATAATGGAGGTGATCCAAAAATTAATCACCAGTCAGGACAGCGCTGCATCAATGACGATGTTTGGTAAATTTCTCAAATATTCTCAAATTACTGTGATGAATGAATTACAGGTTGAACCTCCCTTATCTGGAACTGTTCTGGATAAGGGAATTTTCCAGACGAGGGGTGGTCACGTTAAATTGGATGGTACAGGCACTGAGCAAGGGGATATTGGGGCTGGCTAGCTTGAGGCTGGGAGTGCGGCAGAGAGTTTATGGGAGGCGTGGGGGGGTGGGGGGGGGTGAGGTGCGATGGATCGCAGGGTCAAGCCAGAGATTGCGAGAGGAAGGACTTAAATTTGTTCATGTCGGAGTTCTGCGCATGCGGCACCCAGTGGCCGGGAATGGTTCTGGACAAGGGATGATTCTGGATAAGGGAGTTTTGGATAAGGGAGGTTCAACCTGTACTATAAACCGCCCTTTCCTCTCAACCCTCTAAATCTTCACTTGCCAAAGCAAAAGTTGTGATTTATTAGGAGTGAGAAAATGGTTTGGATTTTACAGTACTTTTTAAGACACCTTTCATGCCAATGCTTTTCCAATGACTTGTGCTTATTCTCAATGTCTTTCAAACACTGTTCCTGCTAAACATTACTACCTTGTTACACTGTATTCATTTAAAAAACTTACATTTCTTCACACTGGGTTCCTTTGCTCCAGGTTAAGTACCAGACAGCCATAAAATATTACATAAATGCACTCACAGTCCTCTTCACACATGCACAATGCAGAGGCCCAATATGCGTGCAGTAACATTAGACTCTACACTAAACAACGCCAATCCTTTGACCAGTTAATTCATTATTCTACATCCTCAGAAGAAAACTCGACACAGTTGAAATAAAGTGCAATTCTACTTAATTCTACAGGAGGAATATGGCTTTTTTTTTTAGCCTGTTGCTTCTCCTTGGTGGCAGCATGTGAATTGTGTGTTTTACAGCCTGATACAGTGCTTCTTATAGGAGCTCCTGACCCCAGGAGTCAGTGAGGTGGCTGACTGACAGGTGTCAATAGGAGCCTCTTGCTGGCTCTGTACCTACTTGTGCTAGGTCCTAAGATGACCCTGGAACTGATGCTGCCCGCTGTGGTGGTGGCTGGCCTGTCTTGCCATTTTCCAGCACATCATCTATCATTGGTGAATGGGTTTGCTGGATGTGGGTCCATTCTGAAAGGCAATAGGCTTATCTGTGCCTACTTAAACCACGTTCTTGCTGCCGAGACTGCTTCAGTATGTCCACTGATCTGGGTAGAGATAAGCCTCTGTGAAGCTATGATAGTAATGAAACCCTATGTAATGGCTCTCCCCATCTAATCTCCCAGCATGTTGAAGCCTGGCAGCCTTTATAGTGCTGCCTGGGAGACACATTCATGCCACTCAAACACAAGATACTTTCTCTTGACAAGCACATTTGGCCACTGCAGCAACTCCTGTCTACATCTTTTCCCTCCCCAGCACAAATATGCCATTAACCACAGACCCTTCTCTTTGCTCATCAAATTACAAGCTCCATTCAACCCACCTAATATAAGCAACTTCTCAATCTTGACAAGAAGGATTTCTGCATGAAGAACAATGTTGGTGTAGCCATATATTAATGTCAAGCCATACTGCTTATGTGCAGAGTGCTACCTAGCACTTCTTTTTTCGTATGGTAGTAACAAAGCAAATCAAATGTCAATATCTAAGTCAGATATCCAGGCCAGAAAGCAGTTCTAATGGACCTAATGAGATCAGAGATGCCCTGTATCCTGGTTCTCTATGCAATTGTTGGAGCTGGAATCATTATAAATGCCTTAGTACAATACATTCTTGGAAGCTGTGTCTAGCTTCTCTTATCTTGCCATATTTAATCAGGTCGTTCAACTTTTTCCTGCACTTGTGCCATGTATGGGGTCATAGAATTAGCAGTAGCTGCCCCAACCACCTCTTTCCATTGCTACTATGCTACTCTTCTTGTAACCTTATGCCAAACAGAGCATCCCTCCTCTGCGTTACTTTCCCCAGCAGAATTTCACAGCTGCATTTAAGAAACTAAAGACTCCTTGACCTGCCGCAGACCCACCTGACACTGTTGCTCTGCTCTGAATCTATTTTTGCAGACACCTGCTCCTTTAAGTTGCTGCAAACCTTTAAATCCTTCAGCAGCACTCTAGTACTTTGCTCCCAATTTTCTACCTGGAGCTTGTCCAAAATATTTTAATGATGCTAACCTCAGAAATTCTGACACGGTCAACATCAGGCCCGCACAAATTGTGCACTTTACTTCCAGTCAGGATTTTGCCTGGAAATCTAGACGATGGGCCAGATTTTGCTGTATCAGGGCATCTAATGGTGTCTACCATTAGTTAGACTGGCTCTTGCAGGTTTAGGTTTTTGAATTTTTTGCATGGCAATTTCCTGAAAATGCGAGCTGATAACAGCGCAGTGAGGGAAACTGGGCATCTGGGACCTGAGTGAACAGGCCAAGCTACTGTGTATCTTCTTAACCAACCAGAGTGAAGTATAGTGAAATTAACAGTGCAAGGACTGAGAAGGAAGTGTACATTAAAGTGGACGAATTCAATGTCAAATCAGGTACAGAAAGAGAAATAAAGAGAGGCAAAGAAAGATTGGATTAAGAGAAAGAGAGAAAATAGAAACCAAATTAATAGACATTTAAAAATATTTTAAACATTTTTAAAATCGCCAATAACAATTAAAACCTGAAGGAATGAGTCTCCACACTTGTACTAGTTAATTTTCAGTGCTGGAGAGGTTGATTGGCAATAATTAACAATTATTACGCCGTTAAAAAGGTGCTTAGACTTGACAACTTTCTGAGGTGAGTTTAGTTCATATTTACCACGCAAATACTGCAAAATCACAGCATTTAATGCCTGTCAGTGAGATGCCATTTTCACGAAATTACGGTCGAAGCAGCGCAACTTGGACAGCAACTTTTGGATTTCTGCGCATCTGCCCCTCGCCTGAAGTTGCCGAAACGTTTCCGCATAAATAACGGCGAATGCCATTAGCCTCACCGTTATTTTGGCAGCAAAATCTGGGCTTATAATTGCTTCAAAAAGTAATTTCATATTAATATCCTGTTACTAATTCTCATTCATAGTAAATCAGATTTATTTATTTTGAAAGAAGAAATGCTTGAATATGTTCTGCTTAAATTCTCTTTTTTTTATCTTTTCAGATAATGGATGCTTATCAACATTGAGTAAAATGGGACCTTTTACTGTCTTTTTTCCTCTAGTCAAGAAACAAAAAAAACACGAGGTAAGTTATCTTGGAAAACAGGTAGACAAATTGAAAGTACTTCCCCATTTTATATAGAAAACTGTTTTTCTCAGTAAAACCCTGTTTGACATTTTTGAACTTGGAGCCATGCAATTCCAGGTCACCTTCCCTAGGGACGGGAAGGATCTCCCCTCTGTAACATCATGGGTGGGAGAGAGTCCTTGTGCACCATTGAATAACTCATTAGAAACTATGGGGACTGGGAACAGCCTGAGATTCAATCCGGAGTTGCAGGACTCTGAAAAATAATGTTACAAGCAGGTAAGAACTAAGATTGAGGAGCGGGTACGGAGAAGATTTACAAGGATGATACCTGTACCTATCAGGAAAGGATGAACAGGCTGAGTCTCTTTTTTCCTTGAAAAGAGAGGGCTGAGGGGTGATCTAATAGAGGTCTTCAAAATTATGAAAGGTTTTGATAGAGTGGATACAGAGGGAGTGTTTCCACTTATCGGAAGACCAGAAGTAGAGGCCAACAATATAAGATAGTCACCAGGAAATCAAATAGGGAATTCAAAAGAAACTTCTTTACTCTGGGAATTGTGAGAATGTGGAACTCTCTACCACAGGGGGTGGTTGAAGCGAACAATATAGATGCATTTAAGGGGCGGTTAGATTTGCATATGAGGTAGAAGGGAATAGAGAGTTAGGGTTAGATGAGGAAAGACAGGAGGAGGCTTGAGTGGAGCATAAACACCGGCATGGACTGGTTGGGCCAAATGGCCTGTTTCTGAGCTGCATATCCTATGCAATGGGGTTGACTTGCAGTTTGGGTGCTGAAGAGGTCTAAGGATAAGAGGTAAGCCATTTAGGACCGAGATGAGGAGAAACTTCTTCACTCAGAGAATTGTTAACCTGTGGAATTCCCTACCGCAGAGAGTTGTTGATGCCAGTTCATTGGATATATTCAAGAGGGAGTTAGATATGGCCCTTACGGCTAAAGGGATCAAGGGGTATGGAGAGAAAGCAGGAAAGAGGTACTGAGATGAATGATCAGCCATGATCTTATTGAATGGTGGTGCAGGCTCGAAGGGCCGAATGGCCTACTCCTGCACCTATTTTCTATGTTTCTATGTTTCTATGTCTATGTAAGTGGCATCCATCAAACACTACAGTCAGGAGGCTTGAACCACTTTCAGATTTGGGCCTCATTAACGTTTTGTCAGTGAACTGCGGGCACCAGACAGGCATGCTCTGCCCATTTCCCTTTCCAAGTTGCATTTGGGGTCCTACAACAGTCGAAGGACCCCGATTTGCATGACTAAACAGCCTCCTGCCTGTTTTGGGCAGAAGTGTGTGGCACCCATATATAAGCCTGCCTGAAAGTCGATTCAGGCAGGTAAATGGGCCCAAAATGTCCCCAGTGGACTTTCAACTGCCAGTTGCCAATTTCTCAGGCAAGAAAAGAGCTGCTAACAGTTCAAAGTCTCTCCCTATGATTCTAGATTCTGGGTAGAATAAGCTGAATAGCTAGCTTTTCAATTAGTGCTACCTACTCTAAGCCAATTTATCTGGAATTTCCCAATATCCTTTTATATTTTTCCTTTTCAAATATGTGTACTTATCTAATTCCATTTGCAATGGTTTTGCACTTTCTGCCTCAATAGCATTCCATGTTCTCTCGTTGCACACTGTATGAAAAAAAATCATCAAACTTACCCCTTTGTTCTTCACAGTGATTATCCTGAACTTATGTTCATTGTTACTGGTCCACTAACCAATGGAAACAATCTTTCACTATGTACCCTTTCAAATCCTTTCAGAATGTTGAAAACCTCTGTTAGATTGCCCCTGAACCTCTGCTGTATCCGTAGAGGAAACAAAAACTATTTCAAGCCTTTCTTCATAACTATGAGCTCTGGTGAACCTTTGCTGTGCCCTTTCCATGGATCCAGTAGACCATTCCTTAACAAAATGTCCAGAGCTTCACTCCAACAAAATCAATACAATCAATACAAAATTAAAATACTGCGATGCTGGAAATCTGAAACAAAAACAGAAAATGCTGGAAATACTCAGCAGTTCAGGCAGCATCTTTGCAGAGAGGAACAGAGTTAACAGGACCAAAATTACCCCTCTCAAAAAGCCCCATTAGCACTTGCGGCAGGCACTATTGGGGTGCTAAAGGCTTTTCGCCCGGGATGGCGGCGGAGGAGGAAACGGGTTTGTGCTGTGCCCTGTAATTTTCATCTGGGGCGTCAGCGCACACGGCAATGACATCATCGCTGTGCGCGCCGACCCCTTATCGCCCCATATCGACCCCTTTGCGCCCTGTGGGGGAAATTGCTCCGCAGGAGCGAGGTTAGTGCGGGGTGATGCCACCGCGTTCGCGGGTCCCAAAGCTGTTGTGGCTGGGGCGCCCCGTCCGCCCTTTAAGGGAAGGGCCTTGCGCCGCGGCCGGCATCTTTTTTTTTTGTCGGTTGACAATGGCAGCCATTGGTTCGGCGCCACTAAAGTGGCTGCAGAGCTCGCAGCGGCCCTCCCCTTTAAAAGAAGAGTGGGACTTTGTGACGCGTCAGCATGACGCGGCCATCATCAGCTCGGTGCTGATGTGCTGAGCGCTGATGTGCTGAGCGTCGAGCCCCGCGAACGAGCTACTAGCGCCCCATTACCGCCCCCAACAAATGCTTTTGTTTAAAGAGGCCAATTCCGGGAGATTTAGCTGCCCGTCTTGCTACATTTCCAGATTGTTCGAACTGTTGCGCCCCAGTACCGGCCGTGGGGCAATTTCAGCCCCAACATTTCAAGTCGATGACTTTTTGTCAGAACTGGAGAAAGTTATAGATGTAACAGATTTTTAAGCAAGTGCAGGGGCAGGGAAAGCGAAATGGGGGAGGGGAGGAAAGAACAAAAGGGAAGGTCTGTGATAATGAGGAAGGCAGGAGAGATTGAATGACAAATGTGGTGAGGGTGAAAGGCAAAAGGGGTCTAACCAATGTCTTGCACAAATTGAAAAACACTTTTTGGCTTTTCTATTCAATCCTACATATAATGCTCAGAGTTCAGTTTTTTTTGCTCTTTTTTGTATCCACACATGCAGTGAGAAATCATCAACCTCTGTGTGACTAGAAAGCTCTGTACAATTTGGAATTCGATACCAAACATCTTGAACGTTTTAACCAGTTAATTTGAAAGATGGCAGTAACTCCTTCACATTTATGACATGTGTTTCAATCTAAATTCAAGAATGCATTCAGGTTTATCTTCTGATGCAATAGGTTAATTGCCAGAGAAATTACATTTTGAATGTGGATGTGAGAAATGAAAAAAGCCAATGAAAGAGAAATTAATCTTGAATCCTTTCTGCCTTTGATGGTAATCAGTTTTGGCATATTCGGGTTCAAAGTGCTCTCAAGTGGATCCAATCTAGGCATTCACAAATAAACCTGGACCTGCTGTATCGTGGACACATCAGGTTTTCGTTGTGACACTTCATTTGACACCCATTCCTAGTAATTTGCATTTATTAATATTTAATCACATAAAAATCTTCTCCTAGGGCAGAGACGCTGAAACATTTGTTTTTTCAAAAGTCACATTCCAGTGGATGGTGTTTCAAAGAGCATTTATTTTTTTCAATCATAAATTATTTTCACGTGAATAGCCAGAAGCTCCATTATAAGCAAGAATGTAGAGAAAATGGAAACATTCTTCACTGATATCCTTTTAACTGTAGCATTGGGTCCCAGGCTCTCTGGGCTGGATAATCTTTTTCTAACCTCACACATTGTAATGCTGAAACCAACACTGATATTGCAATAGTAAAGCTACTCAAATGCTCATTACTGTACTGCTAATTCCTATTCAACTAAAATAAATGTAAAATGCGTTTCCCTTTCCTTATTATTTTAATTTTACTTCTATCCGAAATATTCACTCTAAAGCTTTTCTTTGAAAAATAAAATTGAAAACACTTTCTGGGTCTTAATTGGATGAAAAAACTAGCCGATAAACTCAGCTTTGAGTCATCCTGAAGCGAGTTTTCGTATGTTGATCCTCCCTGAGTGATGAGAGTCACATCCAAAAATGGAGCCATAGATTGGCTGAAAACTGTTTCCAAAAGCCATTTTTTAGCCAACGAAGGTACAGGAATCTAAAAATTTACAGAGGCACATCACTGATGTTATCAGGTATCAAACTTTGATAATGATTTCATTTTCTAACTGTGTGTTGTATTCTGACAAAGGTAATAGAGACAAACAAGTTTTCATGCAAACAACATATTATCCCTGGTGTTCTGCTACTCAAGGACTTAATAGACACTAAGACCTTTGAAACATTGGCCGGTGATACAGTTGAAGTGACCCAGACAGAAAAGGTAGGGTAATTTATAGTACAATCTTTGGTTTTGAACATTGTACCTTGGGCCTTATGCGGGAATAGTTGCACGTGTTTTAAAAAATGAAATATTTCAATGTTGGATTAGAACTGTATGTTTATTCTCTTCGAATGAAAAGTCAGGGAGTCATAGGCTTGATTCCCGCTCAACTTATGCTGAATGAGGAGAGACTAAGTGAAGGGGAGAATCACCCCAGGCAGTCCTTAGCAATTCCTTGCACCCAGCTACAGGTGACATTGGCAGCAGCCTGGCTGCACTCTCACCCCCTTGTCAATGGAGAGATCCAGACCAGACAGACAAGATGGGTGATAAATTACACTAAATAAAATTACATAAAAATAAAATACAAAATGTAAAGTCCTGTCCCCTCAGTACAGATTTCACACGAAGCATGTAGTGAAGTCAAGGTCACTCTGGACCTGCACCTTTTATTTCACAGCTCTGGAATGCTGCACTTGCCTGAGACCTGTGCTTATATACCTGTCTCTTGCAAGTACACCCCCGGTGGTAAGGTATGCTGGTGGTTAGAGGTCATATCTTATTACAGTCATGTATAGCATGTTGGGATACAGTTATATATAATAATGTAAGATACATGACATCACCCTCCCCCAAGGTCTTATTGTCTTTATAAGTTCAGTCTCTCAGGTGGTCTACGCTCTCGCGTGGAACGTCTGAGTTGTGGTTCAGTTATTTGTTTTGGTGTCTGTTTTTCTTTGAGTGTGGTTGCTGGTATCTCGCCTGGGCTGTCTGTTTCGATTGGTGTGATTGTTGTTGACTCGCCTGGGCTGTCTGTTGGGATTGCCCTTTCCTCAGGTTGTTCCCTCTGTCTGTCCACAAATGTGGTGCGAGTTCCACATTGTAGTCTGCCTCTGGTTCCGCAGTGCTGTTGGTAAATCTGCTTTTGACTTGGTCTACATGCCTCCGGCAGGTTTTGCCATTGTCCATTTGTACTACCAGTAGCCTGTTTCCTTCCTTGCCAGTTACTGTCCCTGCAAGCCATTTGGGACCCCTGCCATAGTTTAGTACAGACACTTTGTCCCCTATCTCATTCCATCTCCCCCTCGAATTTCTGCCATGGTACTCAGTCAGCTTACGGCGCTTTGCCTCAACGATTTCGTGCATGTCTGGGAGGATTAATGAGAGCCTTGTTTTTAAAGTCCTTTTCATCAACAGTTGCGCGGGGGGGATCCCAGTCAGTGAGTGTGGACGAGATCTGTATGCCAACAGCAGTCGCGACAGGCGACCCTGCAGCGTGAGACCTTGGATTTTAAGCATGCCTTGCTTAATGATTTGCACTGCTCTCTCCGCCTGGCAGTTGGAGGCTGGCTTGAGCGGTGCCGTCTTGACGTGATTTATGCCGTGGTCAATTATAAAGTCTTGGAATTCTGCGCTGGTGAAGCACGGACCATTGTCACTGACTAATATGTCAGGGATTCCGTGCGTTGCAAACATGGCTGTGAGGCTCTCCACAGTGGTGGAGGTTGTGCTTGAGTTTAAAATGGTGCATTCGATCCATTTTGAAAATGCATCTACAACTACGAGGAACATTTTGCCCGTGAATGGGCCCGCATTGTCTACGTGCACCCGCGACCACGCTTTGGTAGGCCAGGGCCAGGGGCTCATTGGAGCCTCCCTGGGGGCATTGCTGAGTTGGGCACAAATGGTGCACCTTCGGACGCAGAGCTCCAAGTCCGTGTCAATACCAGGCCACCAGATGTGGGATCTGGCTATGGCCTTCATGAGAACGATCCCCGGGTGCTCGCGGTGCAGCTCCCGGACAAATGCCTCTCTGCCTCGCAGAGGCATGACTACTCGG
The DNA here is from genome assembly GCF_044704955.1 of Pristiophorus japonicus. Taxonomy (NCBI): domain Eukaryota; kingdom Metazoa; phylum Chordata; class Chondrichthyes; family Pristiophoridae; genus Pristiophorus; species Pristiophorus japonicus. Next base: position 50,055,453 of record NC_091988.1, read on the forward strand.
CTGCCCCACATCAGGCAGTCTGCTTTAGTGATAGCTCATGCATGCGCCTGTGAAAGGGTTTTAATTCCTCGGGGCAGGCATCGCGAGCCTCTGCCCAGTCACCGGTTGGGACACATCTTTTTACGAAGGATAACATGGGGTCGCTGGCCCACCAGGCTCTGATTTGGCGAGCCGTCATGGGCGAACCTGTGGACTCAAAGGCATTGATTGCCATGACTATCTCACAGTCCTGTTCGTCAGACCCTTCTGTGGTCGCCAGGGGTAGCCTGCTGAGCGTGTCGGCACAGTTGTCTGTGCCTGGTCTGTGCCTTATGGTACATAAGAACATAAGAACATAAGAATTAGGAACAGGAGTAGGCCATCTAGCCCCTCGAGCCTGCTCCGCCATTCAATAAGATCATGGCTGATCTGGCCGTGGACTCAGCTCCACTTACCCGCCCGCTCCCCGTAACCCTTAATTCCCTTATTGGTTAAAAATCTATCTATCTGTGACTTGAATACATTCAATGAGCTAGCCTCAACTGCTTCCTTGGGCAGAGAATTCCACAGATTCACAACCCTCTGGGAGAAGAAATTCCTTCTCAACTCGGTTTTAAATTGGCTCCCCCGTATTTTGAGGCTGTGCCCCCTAGTTCTAGTCTCCCCGACCAGTGGAAACAACCTCTCTGCCTCTATCTTGTCTATCCCTTTCATTATTTTAAATGTTTCTATAAGATCATCCCTCATCCTTCTGAACTCCAACGAGTAAAGACCCAATCTACTCAATCTATCATCATAAGGTAACCCCCTCATCTCCGGAATCAGCCTAGTGAATCGTCTCTGTACCCCCTCCAAAGCCAGTATATCCTTCCTTAAGTAAGGTGACCAAAACTGCACGCAGTACTCCAGGTGCGGCCTTACCAATACCCTATACAGTTGCAGCAGGACCTCCCTGCTTTTGTACTCCATCCCTCTCGCAATGAAGGCCAACATTCCATTTGCCTTCCTGATTACCTGCTGCACCTGCAAACTAACTTTTTGGGATTCATGCACAAGGACCCCCAGGTCCCTCTGCACTGCAGCATGTTGTAATTTCTCCCCACTCAAATAATATTCCCTTTTACTGTTTTTTTCCCCAAGGTGGATGACCTCACACTTTCCGACATTGTAGTCCATCTGCCAAATCTTAGCCCATTCGCTTAACCTATCCAAATCTCTTTGCAGCCTCTCTGTGTCCTCTACACAACCCGCTTTCCCACTAATCTTTGTGTCATCTGCAAATTTTGTTACACTACACTCTGTCCCCTCTTCCAGGTCATCTATGCATATTGTAAACAGTTGTGGACCCAGCACCAATCCCTGTGGCACACCACTAACCACCGATTTCCACCCCGAAAAGGACCCATTTATCCCGACTCTCTGCTTTCTGTTCACCAGCCAATTCTCTATCCATGCTAATACATTTCCTCTGACTCCGTGTACCTTTATCTTCTGCAATAACCTTTTGTGTGGCACCTTATCGAATGCCTTTTGGAAATCTAAATACACCACATCCATCGGTACACATCTATCCACCATGCTCGTTATATCCTCAAAGAATTCCAGTAAATTAGCTAAACATGATTTCCCCTTCATGAATCCATGCTGCATCTGCTTGATTGCACTATTCCTATCTAGATGTCCCGTTATTTCTTCCTTAATGATAGTTTCAAGCATTTTCCCCACTACAGATGTTAAACTAACCGGTCTATAGTTACCTGCCTTTTGTCTGCCCCCTTTTTTAAACAGAGGCGTTACATTAGCTGCTTTCCAATCCGCTGGTACCTCCCCAGAGTCCAGAGAATTTTGGGAGATTATAACGAATGCATCTGCTATAACTTCCGCCATCTCTTTTAATACCCTGGGATGCATTTCATCAGGACCAGGGGACTTTCTACCTTGAGTCCCATTAGCCTGTCCAGCACTACCCGCCTAGTGATAGTGATTGTCTCAAGGTCCTCCCTTCCCACATTCCTGTGACCAGCAATTTTTGGCATGGTTTTTGTGTCTTCCACTGTGAAGACCGAAGCAAAATAATTATTTAAGGTCTCAGCCATTTCCACATTTCCCATTATTAAATCCCCCTTCCCATCTTCTAAGGGACCAACATTTACTTTAGTCACTCTTTTCCGTTTTATATATCGGTAAAAGCTTTTACTATCTGTTTTTATGTTTTGCGCAAGTTTACCTTCGTAATCTATCTTTCCTTTCTTTATTGCTTTTTTAGTCATTCTTTGCTGTTGTTTAAAATTTTCCCAATCTTCTAGTTTCCCACTAACCTTGGCCACCTTATACGCATTGGTCTTTGATTTGATACTCTCCTTTATTTCCTTGGTTAGCCACGGCTGGTTATCCCTTCTCTTACCACCCTTTTTCACTGGAATATATTTTTGTTGTGCACTATGAAAGAGCTCCTTAAAAGTCCTCTACTGTTGTGCCACCATTTAGTCTGTATTTCCAGTCTACTTTAGCCAACTCTGCCCTCATCCCACTGTAGTACCCTTTGTTTAAGCATAGTACGCTCGTTTCTGACACAACTTCCTCACCCTCAATCTGTATTACAAATTCAACCATACTGTGATCACTCATTCCGAGAGGATCTTTTACTAGGAGATCATTTATTTTTCCTGTCTCATTACACAGGACCAGATCTAAGATAGCTTGCTCCCTTGTAGGTTCTGTAACATACTGTTCTAAGAAACAATCCCGTATGCATTCTATGAATTCCTCCTCCAGGCTACCCCGTGCGATTTGAGTTGACCAATCGATATGTAGGTTAAAATCCTCCATGACTACTGCCATTCCTTTTTCACATGCCTCCATTATTCCCTTAATTATTGCCCGCCCCACCATGAAGTTATTATTTGGGGGCCTATAAACTATGCCCACCAGTGACTTTTTCCCCTTACTATCTCTAATCTCCACCCAGAATGATTCAACATTTTGTTCATTAGAGCCAATATCGTCTCTCACAACTGCCCTGATATCATCCTTTATTAACAGAGCTACCCCACCTCCTTTCCCTTCTTGTCTATCTTTCCGAATCGTCAGATACCCCTGTATGTTTAATTCCCAGTCTTGGCCACCTTGCAACCATGTTTCTGTAATGGCCACCAAATCATACCCATTTGTAATGATTTGTGCCATCAACTCATTTACTTTATTTCGAATGCTGCGTGCGTTTAGGGAGAGTGTTTTAATACTAGTTTTTAAACCATGATTTCTAGTTTTGACCCCTCCTGCAGCCCCTTTATATTCAGTGACCCTTTTTGTTTTTTGCCTTGGGTTTCTCTGCCCTCCACTTTTACTCATCTCCTTTCTATCTTTTGCTTTTGTCTCCGTTTTGTTTCCCTCTGTCTCCCTGCATTGGGTTCCCATCCCCCTGCCATATTAGTTTAACTCCTCCCCAACAGCACTAGCAAACACTCCCCCTAGGACATTGGTTCCGGTCCTGCCCAGGTGCAGACCATCCGGTTTGTACTGGTCCCACCTCCCCCAGAACCTGTTCCAATGCCCCAGGAATTTGAATCCCTCCCTGCTGCACCACTGCTCAAGCCACGTATTCATCTGCGCTATCCTGCGATTCCTACTCTGACTAGCACGTGGCACTGGTAGCAATCCCGAGATTACTTCTTTTGAGGTCCTACTTTTTAATTTAGCTCCTAGCTCCTTAAATTCGTCTCGTAGGACCTCATCCCTTTTTTTACCTATGTCGTTGGTACCAATGTGCACCACGACAACTGGCTGTTCTCCCTCCCTTTTTAGAATGGTATAGTTGTAGGACGCCAGCATGAGTGCCCACCATTGAATTCGTGCCGAGGCGTTGGCGTTTATTGCCTTGCTGTCGGATAGGAAGGACGTGAGGGGCTTGTGGTCAGTTTCTAACGCGAACTTGGCCCCGAAAAGGTATTAGTGCATCTTTTTGACACCGTACACGCATGCGAGCGCCTCCTTCTCTACCATTGCGTACCCGCGCTCCGCCCGCGAAAGCGACCTGGAGGCATAAGCTATGGGTTGTAATTTGCCCGCACTATTGACATGTTGCAAAACGCACCCGACCCGATAGGCTGACGCATCGCATGTGAGAACTAGCTTTTTACCTGGGTCAAAGAAAGTCAAAACACTGTTGGAACACAGAAGGTTGCGTGCCTTATTGAAGGCACGTTCCTGGGCGTCCCCCCAAAACCAATCGCACCCCTTCCTGAGTAGCACGTGGACAGGCTCCAGCAGCGTGCTTAAGTTCTGCATAAAGTTCCCAAAGTAATTGAGTAGCCCGAGAAAGGCGCGCAGTTCTGAGACATTCGGGGCCTGGGTGCCAGGCGAATTGCTTCTGTTTTGGACTCTGTTGGGCGGATTCCATCAGCGGCAATCCTTCTGCCCAAAAATTCAACCTCGGGTGCGAGAAACAGGCACTTGGATTTCTTGACTCGTAGGCCTACCCGATCCAACCGCTTTAGTACTTCTTCCAAATTACGGAGATGGGAGTCGGTGTCCCTGCCCGTGATAAGTATGTCGTCTTGAAATACAACCGTCCCCAGGATGGACTTGAGCAGACTCTCCATGTTGCGCTGGAATATGGCAGCTGCCGACCTGATGCTGAATGGGCATCGATTGTACATGAAAAGGCCTCGATGTGTGTTGATGGTGGTGAGTAATTTGGATTCCTCGGTCAATTCTTGCGTCATGTACGCAGATGTGAGGTCTAATTTTGAGAAAAGTTTACCTCCAGCCATTGTGGCAAATAAGTCCTCCGCTCTGGGCAGCGGGTACTGGTCCTGTAGGGAGACTCTGTTTATGGTAGATTTGTAGTCCCCACAGATTTGTACGGATCCATCAGGCTTCATGACTGGGACGATGGGACTTGCCCAGTCGCTAAATTCCACAAGTGATATAATGCCTTCCCGCAGAATCCTGTCTAGTTCGTGTTCAATCTTTTCCCTCATCACATAGGGTACAGCTCTGGCCTTGTGATGGACCGGTCTAGCATCCTGTGTGATGTAGATTTTGACTTTGGCCCCTTTGAAAGTGCGCACACCTGGCTGATAGAGATGTTCAAATCACTTTATAACTGTTGAGCAGGAGGTCCATTCCTCTAATGACATGGCATGGACATCATCCCATTTCCAGTTTAGTTTTGCCAGCCAGCTTCTTCCCAGCAGCGCTGGGGGGGTCTCTGGGGACAATCCACAGGGGAAGTCGGTTCACTGTCCCTTTGTGTGTGACAGAGAGCATGGCGCTGCCAAGGACTGGTACGATTTCTTTGGTATAGGTCCTTAGTTTGGTGTCGACCCTTGTGAGTTTTGGTCTGTCTCTTTTATGCGGCCACAGTTGTTCAAATTGTTGAGCGCCCATGAGAGATTGACTCACTCCTGTATCCAGCTCCATGTTGACAGATATCTCGTTGAGTAGGGCCCTCATCATTACAGGAGGCGTCCTGTCGTAGGAGCAGCGGCCATTGATTGTGTTGACCCGCTGTACATCGGTGTCCCGGGTACTGTCCCCACCGTTTTCTGGTCCGCTTTCTGACCCATCCGATTCGTATACTAGCCGAGCTGGCGTTTTTTTGCACATGCGGGCCAAATGCCCTGTATATTCACAGTTCCTGAAAACAGCCTGCTGAAATCGACATCCCCTTGACGAGTGCCCACCCCCACACCTCCAGCACAGACTGCTTGCAAAGAATGAGCTGTGTTTGGCTGATCTCTCTTGAGCTTCTCTCAGTTTGTAGTTGATTGCTCTCATTTTGGTTGATGAGGTGTGAACGGCCGTTCCTGTGGTCCTTGATGGCTTCTGTTGCCACTGCTTGCTGTCGAAAGCCTATTCTGCCGGTTTTGTCTGTGGGGGTAGCAGCTTTTCTAATGCTGTGAACTCCTTGTTCCATTATTTCGTTAGTTGTCGTACCTGCATTGTAAATCAACCTCGTTTCTTCTTCCCCTACCAAGAATGTCTGTGCAACCAGTGCTGCTGCCTCTAAGGTCAGGTTCTTGGTCTCTATGAGCTTTCGGAAAAAGCCTGCGTGGCCTATTCCTTCAATGAAAAAGTCTCTCAGCATTTCTCTCCTCAGTTCATTGGAGAACTCACATAAACTAGCCAACCGAAGTTCTGCCACGAAGTCGGATATGCTCTGGCCCACACAGCGTCTGTAGTTGTAGAACCTGTGTCTGGCCATGTGTAGGCTGCTCGCTGGCTTCAGGTGGTCTCTTACCAGTGCGCTCAATTCTTCAAATGACTTGCTTGCTGGTTTCTCAGGTGCTAATAGATCCTTCATTAAAGCGTATGTTTTCGAGCCACAGCTGGTCAAGAGATGGGCTCTTCTCTTGTCTGCCGTATCGTCGCCTAACCAGTCTTTGGTTACAAAGCTTTGCTGGAGCTTTTCTATAAAGTCCTCCCAATTGTCTCCCACATTGTACTTTTCACCTGATCCCTTGTTCGCCATTCTGTGGATTCTGTAATCCCGTAACCCGTCGCCACTGTAAAGTCCTGTCCCCTCAGTACAGATTCACTCGAGGCATGTAGTGAAGTCAAGGTCACTCTGGACCTGCACCTTTATTTCACAGCTCTGGAATGCAGCACTTGCCTGAGACCTGTCCTTATATACCTGTCTCTTGCAAGTGCACCCCCGGTGGTTACAGGTCATATCTTATTACAGTGAAGTATAGCATGTTAGGATACAGTTATATATAATAATGTAAGATACATGACACAAAAAAAATCAGATAAAGCTTTTAAATGTTATCCATTGCACTGTGTTTAAGTAGGAATTTATCAAAAGCCTGCTTACTTTCCTAATGTAGCTGTGACTATCGGTCGAGGTATAATTTTTATAGCAGAGTGCTGGTCTGGGCAGATGAGTCAATGAGATCCTTTACAAAAGATGAATTTACCGTTGATCGTTTGGAACTGATTAGCATATGAGTTCCCTAACCAATGAACTGGAGAAGACTTGAGGAATATAAAGTTTCAATTAAAACCACCACCTTCAATCCACACAAGTGTTCCTATATTGAGCTGCTTGTGTATGATGCCAACAGTTTGCACCTGGTTGTATTCTATGTATTGTGGGTTGGTTAACGATTGTTTGCAAGAAGGACCTCTTGAGATTGTTGCCTGTGGTTACATTAGAATCATGAGAACATGTCACACCACGTGATCCAGGATCAGTAAAAGATAATTAAAAAAATATATATTCTCCACTGCCCCGCCTATTCCATCCCTCTTCCAGACCAACATTCTCCCCTCCTTAGGCTCCTGAATGGATATGGTGCGGTTTAGCTCCATGGGTACTGGCTCCCTTACCCCACCCAAGTGGAAATTCTTCACACGTGGGCCCAGACAGTGAGTTTGACAGATTATTTGACCATGGTCTATCCTTTCCTCACCTGATATCCTCACCTATGTCTTGCAAGAGTGACTGGGTAATGGTCAGTTGGAGGAAGTCTGAGAGAGATTTTTTGAACAGCTTTAGGGGATGCGATGTATATTGTAGCATTTCCAATTCCTTCCCAGATTAGATCAGTTTAAGTTGAGAAGAGGATAATTTGCTCTCTGATTTCCCTCCCCATCCTCCTCCAAAAGGGAATCATTTGCTTTCTCTCAGCACAGTGGAGGTTAGGAAGTCAAACTGTGGTTAATTATGGACCTGGAACCACAACATGCCATCTCCATTTTCAAACTGCTCCAGCTAGTCTCCAACAATGAAGTCTATGGGATGAAATTTCTCTGTACACCATACTGGTTAACACATTCTCATCAAGTTTTACAAGAATGGTTACAGATTTACAAGAATGGTTCCAGGGATGAGGGACTTCAGTTATGTGGATAGACTGGAGAGGCTGGGGTTGTTCTCCTTCGAGCAGAGAAGATTGAGAGGAGATTTGATAGAGGTGTTCAAAATCATGAGGGCTCTAGACAGAGTAGATCGAGAGAAACTGTTCCCATTGCCGGAAAGGTTGAGCACCAGAGGACACAGATTTAAGATGATTGAGAGAAGGTCCAAAGGCGACATGAGGAAAAATCTTTTTTACAAAGCGAGTGGTTAGAATCTGGAATGCACCGTCTGAAAGGGTGATGGAGGCAGATTCAATCGTGGCTATCAAAAGGGAATTAGATAAGTAGCTGAAGGAAAAACAATTGCAGGGCTATGGAGAAGGGGCAGGGGATTGGGACCAGCTGCAGTGCGCTTGCAGAGAGTCGGCATGGGCTTGACGGGCTGAATGCCCTCCTACTGTGTTGTAACCATTCTATGATTCTCTGATTCTAAGGGGTCGAAATTGTCCCTTTTTGCAACACGATTAGTGCCTCCAGGGAGTGCTGACGGGGCGTAAAACACTTTGTGCTGGGGGGGAGGGGAGGGGGACAGCGGGCGTTACCGGCTCCCGTGAAATTGTGTGAAAGTTAGCGAAGGCGCTGCCATGGTAGCACCGCGATGATGATGTCATTGTCGTGTGCCACGACCCCTTAGCACCACGCGCCGACCCGTTTCTGACCTACAGTTTGGCCAACTCACCAGTCGGCCTGTTGCGTGGTCCGGGCCGCCATTATGCAGTCAGGTACTCCATTTTGGGTGCTGGGCTGTGGCCTCGGCACCACTCCGCCACGGTGGCCTAGTGAAGGCCATCAGAGGCCCAGCAGAGTGCACAGCAGCCCTCCCCTTTAACCGAAGGGGAGGGGCATTGAAACACACCCCAGTACCACCCCGGAACCCACGGATGAGAAGCACAATCTCAAGGCCGGGGCGGGACTTCCACGGGTGCAGGAAGTTCTGCCCCGAGATGGTTACCGCCCCCAGTCGGATATTGGGGAATTTCTCTTCCTAAGTTCCTGCATGTGTCATTTTAATGATGCCCTTAACCCATTAAAATAACAGGTATTCGACCCAAACACATAAAAAGAAAGAAAGACATACATCTATATAGCGCCTTTCACAACCACCGGATGTCCTAAAGTGCTTTACAGCCAAAGAAGAACTTTTTGAATTGTATTCACTGTTGTAATTTATTGTGGCACCCCTTTGTGTTCCAATACTCCCACACCTTTCATTCTGTGATATATAGATTCCTTTGTCTATATCTGTGCAGTTGTATAGCAGAATAACACAATGGCAGACTGCTGCCTTCAGATGCGTATCGAGAGTAATGTTACGATTAGAAACTTCAAGATTTATAATTTGAGAAACCAATTTTCTCACTAATGTTACTTTCTCATTTCTCTGTGTCAGTACTTTCAGCTTCTATTTCAAAATAATACATACAACATAATGAAGGGCAACAAAGCAGCATCCAATGGCATCATTCACATGATAGACCAGTTTCTAACTGGAAGTTCTGAAAATCTTGGGGATCCAGAGGTAAATATCAAATTGAATAATATATTAAATATCGTGTTACATAAACTGAATCATTTTAATTTACCTTCTCCTGTTTGTCTAAGTTGTTGTCCGCTTTGCACGCAATGAGGGACTTGAGCAGTTTTACCTGACTTGTATCTTTGGGGAGGAAATCTGTCTATTGCTCAATTGTGTGAGACGGAATGTATATAACCTATGGCCTACTTAGTGTGATTATACTTACGTCTGGCAGAGTTTGCATCAATAATTCTGTACAATTCCCGATTTGCGCTCCCAGCATGTCAAGCTCTGCGCTAGGGATGCAAAATCTATCATCTTTGAATTAATTTACAAATTTGGTACACACAGTGTCCAAAAGGCCTTTTTTTTCCACGGGACTGGCAAATAAAATACGTGTTCAGTTTTACGGACATGATTTATTAGAATAGTTTGGCACACAGTGCGAGTTACTATAGAGTATACCTAGAAGTATGTTAAAAAGCATATTAGATAAACAAAGTACTATGTTTTGTATTTTTATATGGGTGCAAACTATAATTATAATGCTTGTAAAAAAAAATGTCATGGCATAGCTATCAAACCCACAGACACCACATTGAAGTACTCTACTTCTTAGCCCTACAAAGGAATGCAGAGCAGCAAAAAGTCACTCACAGAGTGTCAATCATTACATGGCTGCCTGGGGGAATGTAGGTGGTGTTTTATCTTCTTTCAGGACAATGTAGTTTTATTTGGAGCTGGTGTACTTGGTCACGGCCCTTGTCCCTTCCGACATGGCGTGCTTGGCCAGCTCCCCTTGGCAGCAGCAGGCGCACGGCGGTCTGGATCTCCCGGGAGCTGATGGTGCGGCGCTTGTTGTAATGGGCCAGGCGGGAAGCCTCACCCGCAATGTGCTCAAAAATATCATTCACAAACAAGTTCATGATGCCCATGGCCTTGGAGGAGATACCGGTGTCGGGGTGAACTTGCTTCATCACTTTGTAGATGTGGATGGAGTAACTCTCCTTCCTCGACTTTCTGCGCTTTTTGCCGCCCTTCGGTGGTGTTTTCTTGATTGTTTTCTGGGCGCCTTTCTTGGCAGTAACTGTTTTCTTTTCGTCAGACATCGTCTGGTTTAGTCCGAGCTGAGTTGGACTGGCAGGGGTTCAGCACATTGACCCTACGGGCGGGTCTGTTTGAAGGCAGGCAAAGAACACTGACTGTCCAGTGCTGTCTGAGCTCACAGTTATTTCATGTTATAGACTCACTGGGGGCTGCCTGACGTAGCAGGATAATCTACACCTTCTCCATGCTGGTGCTCCTTTACACATATCGCCTGCTCATTAGCTGGGAGCAGAGCAATGTCTTGGTTGGGGAGGCTGCTTTATCTGGACAGTAGTCACATAGGCAGGGATAGATGTCACTCGGTCCTTGAAAAGCATTCAACCACTGTCACTGGATAGATCGTATTTTCATTAATATTTGGAATGTGAGCATCGCTGGCAAGACCGGCATTTATTGCCCATTCCTAGTTGCCCTTGAGGAGGTCATGTTAAGCCTCACTATGCTGGGCAGTGTGTTTGACATTAGTGACTGCATGCCCAGATTAAAACGTATCATGAATCAACACTGTGCAAGGCACGAGCATACAAAATGGGCAGGCAGATAATTTGAGGAAAAAAGCATTTTTACCAATGTACTAACAAAAATGAAGTTAAGACTGATCATGATATTGCATTCCATTTAGGTTATAGCGGCCTTGAAATGAATGTGTGATATCAACGTACTAATTCAGTCATATGAAATTCATTTGTCTGCTATTTTAATTAATTTTATTTCCATTTTGCATTAAGAATGTCATTTCCACCCATGTTATGTCAGAGAAGGAATTCAATCCCTGTTCATACTGGGAGCTCAATTTTCTGCACTTATTTAAAAAAAAGACTATCCTTTATCAGCCATTGGGGGATTTATTATTTAACTTCCCTCAATTTTCTGCGTATTTCCAAAGCAAAGTGTTCCCTCCACATTTAATTTTGATATTCATATTTTCTCATTCCATCGTTTCTTTTATAAATGTTGTAATTCACAAAGATTTGTAACTAGCATATGTGAATCTGACATTTATTTTTTATTTTTAACAGAAAACAATTGCTGATATTCTTGCTCATGGACAGCTGTTTAGTAGGTTTGAAACCATTCTTGAGGTAAACAAAGTATTTGTCCCATTGAAATTTAAATCATAACTGTATTTAATCTTTTTATTCGTGTTTCTGTTCAATTAATTATTCAGGAGTCCAACTTGCTTTTGTGTTGATTTGCTTGTGAGGCTTTTGGCTTACTGTAGGTTTGTGTTTCATCTAATGGCCTATTTCAATTGCAGAACCATTTCAAGATGTAGTTTTAAGATCATGGGGTAGAAATTGCCCCCCCCCCCACCTGAAACGAGGTGCATGCACCCCATTTCGATGAAGTTTACCGCAGCTCTGGTTGAGGTCACCTCTTGAGCGAAATTCCGCTCTTTGTTATTTTTTTAATTCGGATCTGGAAGTCGCTCTTAATGGGGGCGGTGACTACACGAGAGGGATGGATTTGCGGCGACACCTGAGGGGCGGAAGTTGGGGGCGATGAGGAGTGACTGCCGCAATGACGTCATCACCGCGCCACGTCACCATGGCTCCTCCCTTCACTTAAAGGGGAGCCTCCGCGATTTTAAAACTTCGGTCCACTGGGCCACAACAGCCTGTCACTCAAGAGAGCAGGTGCCAGGCTGCCTATTGGCGGCCCGGACAAACCCGGGGGCATAATTGTCGGACCGACGTGGCAGTCGGCCAACATAAAAAAAACATGGCGGCAGCGACAGTGTGTCTTCCCCTCACTGGACCACTGGGAAAAAACAGGTTTTGGAACTGCCGGGCGGGTCGAAGATTTTCAGAAAGGAATGTCGCCGCCGGGGAGGTAGATCGGCGGTGCACACAGTGATGACGCTCTTAACACGGATCGGCAGCAGCGGAGCGGTTGGGGAGGATTGGGGCACCGCCTTGAAAACTCAGAAGGGCAATTGGGCTATCAGCGGCCATTCCACGAAAAGTTGGCGGCCTCTCCACTCCCCAGCGTGGCCGCCAACTTGCGGTGGTAACAGGCTTTAAGGAGAGGGGCATTTTCAGCCCCCATGAATCCTGACTTTGTAGTTGATCACTGTACCTTTTCCATTGGCTGGTGAAAGTCCAGTACAGTTTAGCAAGTGAAAAACTACTTGGTTGACTCACCGCACTCAAGACAGCAAAGATGGCTGCCAATGCTTCTGGTGACAACTCTCATATGGCTGCTCCTGTTCACATGGCTGCTGCTGCTGCTTCCAGAGGCGCTGCAGAGACCTGCCGTTTTATGTTAGATGATGGCACATTGGTATTGTGTTTGCCTGTGTGTAGACTTTGTCACCATTTTAATAATATCCCTAACTGATTGGTGCCCAACACAGGATTCCTAATGGGGTTTTTGCATGTGCATTGGATCCAGATAAGTTGCAGTCAGATACGAAACAGATCATAAGAACATAAGAAATAGGAGCAGGATTAGGCCATTTGGCCCCTCGAGCCTGCTCCGCCATTTAATAAGATCATGGCTGATCTGATCATGGACTCAACTCCACTTTCCTGTCTGCTTCCAATAAACCTTTACTCCCTTAACGCTCAAAAATCTGTCTATCTGCGCCTTAAATATATTCAATGACCCAGCCACCAAAGCTCTCTGGAATAGAGAATTCCATAGATTTACAACCTTCTGAGAGAAGAAATTCCTCCTCATCTCAGTTTTAAATGGGTGGCCCCTTATTCTGAGACGATGGGCCCAAATTGTTCTTAAACTGTCTTATGGCTTTTTCTACCTCGTGCAGTGTTGTGGTATTGCTGAGATGGTGGCGGGTTGCATGCTGCGGGGTGGAATCGAGGACACTCGAGTCAAAGGCAGAGTCTCAGTTGAGGAGATCTTCGAAATGCTCCTTCCAGCGGGCCGTGACTGCCTCGGTGTCTTTGATGAGTGTTTCCCCGTTCTTGGCCAGATACCTCACCAATACCCTGTAGAGTTGTAGCTGGACTTCTCTGCTTTTATACTCTATCCCCTTGCAATAAAGGCCAACATTCCATTTGCCTTCCTGATTACTTGCTTCACCTGCATACTAACTTTTTGTGTTTCATGAACAAGGACCCCCAGGTTCCTCTGTACTGCAGCACTTTGCACTTTTTCTCCATTTAAATTATAATTTGTTTTTCTATATTTTCTGCAAAAGTGGATAACCTCACATTTTCCCACATTATACTCCATCTGCCAAATTTTTGCCCACTCACTTAGCCTGTCTATATCCCTTTGCAGATTGTTTGTGTCCTCCTCACAATTTGCTTTCCCACCCATCTTTGTATCAGCAGCAAACTTGGCTACATTACACTCAAGTGATTAATATCATTTCATCCAAGTCATTAATATAGATTGTGTAAATAGTTGAGGACCCAGCACCGATCCCTGCGGCATCCCACTAGTCACTATTTGCCAACCGGAAAATGACCCATTTATCCTGACCCTCTATTTTCTGTTAGTTAACCAATCTATCCATATTACCCCCAACCCCGTGAACTTTTATCTTGTGCAGTGACCTTTTACGTGGCACCTTATCGAATGCCTTCTGGAAATCCAAATACACCACATCCATTGGTTCCCCCTTATCCACCCTGTAGTGTATGGAGAAAGAGTCAGACTGAACACTGTGAGCTCAAAGTAAAGTGTGACCTCAGTCTTTTATTGCGGGTCTCCAGAGTGCCTCTCCAACCTGTGAAGCCTTCTTAAATACTTGTGCTCCCAAGGAATTATGGGATCCCTTGGGACTCCGGGGAATGAGCCCTCTTGTGGCTGTACAGAGTAAATACAAGTCCACATATATAACAACATTCTCCCCCAAAGTCAATAGTGTAATTATTTACAATGTGAGTCGATCTGGGGCCATTCTTGCCCTGGTTGATCATCTTGGTGTGAAAGCTGGTGTTGTTGAATCATTTGTTGGGCTCTCGCTGGGCTGCTGTGCAGCTGGCCTTGCTGGGCTGCCTGGTGTGTTGGGCCCTGCAGGGCTGCTGTGGATGATGGGTTCTGCTTCGTGGTCAACCGTGGTGTTGGTTGCCACTGGTGTGTGTGTGTTGGGGGATCAAAAAAGGTAGGGTCCAAGGTGGGTTGCTCAGGGTAGTCCGTGAATCTGAGTTTGATTTGGCCCAAGTGTTTCCGGTGCATGACAATTTTCTCGCTTTTACAAAGGCATTTTCTTGGCTTTTGCCCCAAACCCATTCGCCCCCTTTTCGTAGTAAGACATGAAGTGGTTTTACCAGGGTGCTGAGACCCGGTAAGAAGTTCCCAAAGTAGTTTAAGAGTCCCAGAAATGACCGCAGCTCCATCACGTTCTGTGGCCTCGGTGCGTTCTCGATTGCCTCCATCTTTGCGTTGGTGGGCCTGATGCCGTCCGCCGCAATCCTCCTTCCCAGGAACTCCACTTCAGGCACCAGGAAAACGCACTTCGAGCATTTTAACCTGAGTCCCACACAGTTGAGTTGACTAAGAACCTCCTCCAGGTTCTGCAGGTGCTCGACTGTGTTCCGACCTGTGATCAAGATGTCATCCTGGAAGACCACGGTGTGCGGGACCGACTTCAGTAAACCTTCCATGTTTCTTTGGAATATCAACACCACTGATCGGATTCCAAATGGGCATCTGTTATAAACAAAAAGACCTTTGTTGATGCAGATGAGGGCCTTCGATGATTCCTCCAGTTCCTGCGTCATGTAGGCTGAAGTCAGATCCAGCTTCGTGAACATCTTTCCTCCCGCCAGCATTGCAAAGAGGTCGTCGGCTTTTGGTAGTGGGTATTGGTCCTGCAGGGAGAAACGATTGATAGTTACTTTGTAATCGCCACAGACTCTGATGGTGCCGTCTCCCTTGAGGACTGGGACAATAGGACTGGCCCACTCGCTGAACTCGATCGGTGAAATGATGCCGCCTCGTTGCAGCCAGTCTAGCTAGATCTCTACCCTTTTTCTCATCATGTACTGTACTGCTCTCGCCTTGTGATGGATGGGTCGCGCCCCCGGAATTAGGTGGATCTGCACTTTTGCTCCTTGGAATTTCCCGATGCCTGGTTCGAACAGCGAAGAAAATTTGTTTAAGACCTGGGCACACGAAGTGTCGTCAGCGGGCGATAGTGCTCGGACATTGTCCCAGTTCCAGCGTATCTTTCCCAGCCAGCTCCTGCCGAGCAGCATAGGACCAGAGTGGTAGCTTGTGCACCGCTCCGTCGTAGGAGACCTTTACGGTAGCACTGCCGATTACAGGAATCAGTTCTTTAATGTAAGTTCTTAGTCTCGTGCGAACTGGAGTTAAGATTGGCCTTGAGGCCTTGTTGCACCACAACCTTTCGAAAGTCTTTTTGCCCATGATGGACTGGCTCGTGCCTGTGTCCAGCTCCATTGACACCGAGCGTCCATTTAGTTCAACATTCAGCATTATCGGGGGACAATTCGTGGTGAATGTGTGTACCCCATGTACCTCTGTCTCCTCTATCTGAGGCTCTGGTTCGTAGTGATCCTCCGTGGATCTGTCCTCCTCTGCAATGTGGTGGTTTGCAGGTTTAACAGGCTTAGCAACTCGCCTGCACACCCGTTGGAGGTGTCCCATTGTTCCACAGCCCTTGCAAACATACTCTTTGAATCGGCATGAATAGAAATGATGATCACCCCCGCAGCGCCAACAAGGTGTTAATGGCCTTGCATTCATCACCATTGATGGTGGACTCTGAGACATCTGCGGATGTGTAGCTGCAGGTATGTGTGACCTGCCCTATACGTTACGATTCAAAAACAACATCATTTTGTTCACAGTACTTTTAGCAGTACTTGTGTGCTGAGAGATTTGCTTAGTATTGTCACTGGTGGCAATAAATGCCTGGGCTATCGCTATGGCCTTACTCAAGGTTGGGGTCTCTACAGTCAAAAACTTGCGAAGTATGGTTTCGTGGCCAATGCCAAGTACGAAAAGGTCTCTGAGCATGTGCTCCAAATGTCCTTCAAATTCGTAATGTCCTGCAAGGCGTCTCATCTCGGCGACATAACTCACCACTTCCTGGCCTTCAGACCTTTTGTAGGTGTAGAACCGGTACCTCGCCATCAGAACGCTTTCCTTCGGGTTCAAATGCTCTCGGACCAGTGTGCACAAATCGTCGTACGATTTCTCCGTGGGTTTCGCTGGAGTGAGCAGATTCTTCATGAGGCCATACGTTGGTGCCCCACAGACGGTGAGGAGGATCACTCTTCGTTTGGCAGCACTCTCTTCCCCATCTAGCTCGTTGGCCACGAAGTATTGGTCGAGTCATTCCACAAACGTTTCCCAATCATCTCCCTCTGAAAATTTCTCCAGGATGCCCACTGTTCTCTGCATCTTTGGGTTTGCTATCTGTATCTCGTCGCCAGTTGTAGTGTATGGAGAAAGAGTCAGACTGAACACTGTGAGCTCAAAGTAAGGTGTGACCTTAATCTTTTATTACAGGTCTCCAGAGTGCCTCTCCAACCTGTGAAGTCTTCTTAAACACCTGTGCTCCCAAGGGATTATGGGATCCCTTGGGGCTGCGGGGAATGAGCCCCCTGGTGGCTGTACAGAGTAAATACAAGTCCATATATATAACAAACCCTGCTCGTTATATCCTCAAAGAACTCCAGATCGTGTGTTTTAAATTTGGGTGTTGGCTGAATTGATTCTTATCACTTTGACCTATCTTCCAATCCCTGCGTCCCTTCCTATAAGGAAAACATTTTCTTTAAAAAAAAGAATCTTGGCTGCGAAATGACAAGATCCATAAAATCTGGCATTTTAAAACAACTTTTCTATAGCAGCTAATGAATGTAAAAAAAAAAGCTTTGTGATGGCTCAAGTGATGACTCACTTGATTCCTGGCAAATATATGTTTTCCAAATCTCCACAATGCCAGTTGAAAAAACATTTCTATCAACGATGGACCCATTACACTCTCATTTTCTGCCTGAGTTTATTATTTTTTGTAAATTGCATTGGAAAGAGTGATTCTGTGGAGGGAGTTAGCTGAGGGAATTAGCTGAGGAGATGGCAGAATATCAATATTCACTTAAAATAGGCAGAGTAGTTGTCATTACGACAATGCCAACTCGATAACATTAGCAGTGAAAAACAATGGACAGCTCATACATAGAAATCGCACTCTAAAGATGGTCCAAAACATTTTTCTTGATATTGTGGCAGATCCTGTGTGTTGGCTATGTTCTTAATCTAGGCAACTCTCCGGTTAATAAACAAAAATTTCCGCTTGTAAAATGGTGCCCTTTGTGATTAAAGTGCATATAAAATGCCGTCATAAACATATTTGATCTTTACTCAATGTTTTGCTCGATCTTAATGACTAATGGCTCATAGATGGAATTTTTATTAACTTTTAGGAGACTGTAAGAATTTTATTGTTTAATCTTGTGACAGAATTGTGATCTCCCTTTAATACTGGATGGTCCTGGGCCTTACACTGTCTTTGTGCCAAGTAATGATGCAGTGGACAAGCTGAGAGATGGAACTTTATTCTATATGTTTGGTGAGGTAGGTGAACAAACAAAAAATAATAAGAATTATTCTTGTTCAATGTCCAGATTGTAAATATATAATAATATTCTGCTTTTCCAGGAATATCTTGGGCTGGATTTTCAGTTCTGCTCATTTTGGGGCGGTAATGGCGGCAGGGCGGTATAGTTTGGGCCGGGAAATGGTTTGTGCCTGCAGCCACAAAATTTGCCATCTGGACCCTGAGTGTGGAGCGGAGCGCTAAGGGAGGCATTACACACCTCTTTTAAGGCACAAGGCTGGCTGAGCAACTGAAAATCTGTTGCTAAAGGAGCAGGCCTCGGAGCATCCTAAGAGATGCTTCTGTGGGAAAAGAAACACCCCACAAAACACTCAAAAAACATTCCCAATACCTTGCCCACCCCACATCAGGATAAATCGCAAAGATAAACCTAAGCAAAACAATCAAACTTATCTCATTCATTACTTACTTCACTCACCACCACCGGGACATTACCATGGGGATAGTGCAGACAAGTGGAGTTGAGGTAAAAGATCAGCCATGATCTCATTGAATGGCAGAGCAGGCTCAAGGGGCCAAATGGCCTGTTCCTATTTCTTATGTTTTTATTACTAACTCTGAGTCCAAATATAACATAAGAACATAAGAAATAGGAGCTGGAGTATTTGCAACTGCACCCTCCCACACTATCCCCATATCCCTTAATTTCCTTTGTTCCCAAAATTGTATTGACCTCTGTCTTGAATATATTCAACAACTGAGCATCCACAGCTCTCTGGGATAGAGAATTCCATAGATTCACAACTCTTTGAGTGAAGAAATCTCTCCTCTTCTCAGTCCTAAATGGCTGACCCCTTATTCTAAGACTGTGACCCCATATTCTAGATTCCCCAGCCAGGGGAAACATTTTCTCAGCATTCTTAAGGGGCTTGACAGGGTTAATGCTGAGAAAATGTTTATATGTTTCAATTAGATCACCTCTTATTCTTCTAAACACTAGGGAATATAGGATTAGTCTACTCAATCTCTATTCATAGGGCAATCCCTTCATCCCAGGAACCAGTCTAGTGAACCTTCGATTCACTCCCTTTAAGGCAAGTATGTCTTTCCTTAGGTAAGGAGTCCAGAACTGTACACAGTTGACCAGAACTGTATACAGTAGTGCCAGGTTCGAAGCTGGATCCCGATAGTTCTGGCGAGTGGCGATCAGAGCTGAAATCTTGGTTAAGAAGATGCTTATCACATATGTTGTGCAAACCCATAAAATCCTCCCACCACATAGAACTAACCACTCTATTGTCTGGTTATAAAGATGGCTACAGCCATGGAAGAAGCAATCTTATTATGACCTATCAGATTGTTAATCAGCTAGTGAATCCTTCCACTACTTCGCACTGTTCTCCAAGGGAAGAATGTGAAGTCGCACAACTGGGTGATACACAACATTCCTGTTATCTAGTTTGGCATTTGCAAGCATTTTACACAGAAAATTGCTCTATTATTAAGGACAGGACTCCTGCTGCTGTATGATTCCTATACCACAGCTTCATAGATCACAAATGTAGGACCTTCTGAATGGCCTGTATCAAATGGATGACAGTTCCATTCCATTCGCAATTCCTCAGTCCATACCCGCATGCAGCACGACTGGTGGGCTGATAAATGAAAAGTAACATTCGTGCCACACAAGTGCCTGGCAATGACTATCTCCAACAAGAGAGAGTCTAAGCACCACCCCTTGACATTCAACGGCATTACCATCACTGAATCCCCACCCTCAACATCCTGGGGGTCACCATTGACCAGAAACTTAACTGGACCAGCTACATAAACACTGTGGCAACAAGAGAGGATCAGAGGCGGCTGGGTATTCTGTGACGACTGTTTCATCTCCTGACTGCCAAAAGCTTTCCCACCATCTACAAGGCACAAGTCAGGAGTGTGGAATACGCTCCACTTGCCTGGATGAGTGCAGCTCCAATAGCACCCCATCCACCACCTTCAACATTCACTCCCTCCACCACTGGCGGACCATGGCTGCAGAGTGTACCATCTACAAGATGCATTGCAGCAACTTTCCATGGCTTCTTCAACAGCACCTCCCAAACCCGTGACCCCTACTACCTAGAAGGAGAAGGGCAGCAGGTGCATGGGACTACCACTACCTCCAAGTTCCCCATCAAGTCACACACCATCCTGATTTATATATCGCCGTTCCTTCATCATCACTTGGTCAGAATCCTGGAACTCCCTCCCTAACAGCACTGTGAGAGTACCCTCACCACACGGACTGCAGCGGTTTAAGAAGGCGGTTCACCACCACCATACCATGGTCAATTAGGAATGGACAATAAATGCTGGCTTTGTCAGCGACGTCCCCATCCCATGAATGTATAAAAAAAATTAGATTATTCATGAATGATACCTTAGATTGCTATGTATATTTAAAAGTCCATCATTTTTATCAGATAAATAGATTGCATTGTTTGAACTGAAACTGGTTCCAAAGTTAATAAAGAACCCAAGCAACTTTAGGTTTCGACAATTGGGATGTATATTATTTACTTCCACTTGGTTTGTAACACAGGCTGTGAAGGTGTACTGTGCTGGGCTGTAGATTTACAGTAAGCTGATTTCTGAGGATTATCAATAGTGGAAAAAGAGGGAAGCAGGAATAATTGTTACAATTGAAAGCAGGATCTAAAAATGTATTTGCTTTCTTGGCAGAAGAATGAAAGCAATTAAACAATCTGTGGAATTATCAGTTAATTGTTGAACTTCCTATCTAGTCAGAACTTCCATGTAAACTCTGTATTTTTGTTTTCTTTAAAATAAGGGTCGGCCAAAACTTCAAGAGCTTGTGAAACATCATATCTTTGCGTCTGGCAGTGTAAGCAGCTTTCTTCTTTAAAATGTTCATAGAAATGTTGAAAGAAAATATTGAACCCTGGATTGGAGGGTTACATGTTCGAACGCCAGTCTAATCTGACGTTTGAATTTTCTCTCCCATGGGGAGAGTTTGCCAGCAACTGGCTGAGCTGTCAAAATTGAAAACTTCATGGTTACATACTGCTGCACCTTAGAAGACAGTGATGTCTGGCAGGACTGCTACTGACCTGCAAGCACACTCTTGGTTAGCCAAGTAGCATTGATGATCCCAGTCAAGAGATCTGCAGATCAGACTTGGCAGCAGTGGGACATGACCAAGGGCAAGGCTGAGGAAGAAGCTCAGTCAAAGCCGAAACTGTTGTAAACAAACCAGACTATTGCTCACTTTGATTACTGCACATTATACTGATTCAAAAAGGCATTTCCATAAATGTTATCATTCATTTTCTAGTTGCCAGTGGACAGATTATCGACCATGCCTCGAATCTTGACGAAGGCCAACCAGATAATATCCATTAATGTTACCATTAATGTAAGTACAATGTTTGGGCAGATGAAGCCAAGAAAATGTTTTTATTCATTTATATGGTCAAAAAGAAAAGACCACAAACTTCCGGAAACATGCCTTTGATTTTCAAATGGTGCCATATGCAATAGTTGTACATCTCACCTGTCTTTGCTTATGTAACAGGAGTAGGTATACGTCTTTCTTTAAGTATACTTCAAAACTAATTTGTGTGAGCACTTTGCGATATTTCTCAAAGACATGATGAGGCATATTGCATTATGTGAATGCAAAGCTTTTCTTTTTAAGGCAATTTTACCACTTCAACTACATTAGGTTATCTTTATCTAACATAAATTGCTATTCTGGTTACGCAACCATTTGCCAACTTTAGTGTATAAGGATAGTTAAAGATTTTCTCATTATAAAGGCTCTTTATTTATATTTTAAAAAATCTTTTATACGGAACAACAACAGCAACTTATATTTGTATAGCGCCTTTAACGTAGTGAAATGTCCCAAAGTGTTTCACAGGAGTGTTATAAAAGTAACAATTTGACATTGAGTCACATAAGGAGAAATGAGGGCAGATGAACAAATGCTTGGTCAAAGAGGTGGGTTTTAAGGAGCGTCTTAAAGGAGGAAAGGGAGGTAGAGAGGAAGAGAGGTTTAGGAGGGGAATTCCAGAGCTTGGGGCTTTGGCAGCTGAAGGCATGACCACCAGTGGTTGAGTGATTATAATCAGGGATGCTCAAGAGGGCAGAATTAGAGGAGCGCATACATCTCGGGGGGTTGTGGGGCTGGATGAGATGACAGAGATAGAGAGGGGTGAGGCTATGGAGAGATTTGAAAACAAGGATGAGAATTTTTAAATCAGGCATTGCTTAACAGGCAGCCAATGTCAGTGAGTGAGCACAGGATTGATTGGTGAATGGGATTTGATGCAAGTTAGGACCTGAGTTTTGGATCACCTCAAGTTTACGTAAGGTAGAATCTGGGAGGCCGGCCAGGAGTGCTTTGGAATAGTCAAGTCTAGAGGTAACAAAGGCATGGATGAGGGTTTCAGCAGCAAATGAACTGGGGCGGAGATGGGCAGTGTTACGGAGGTCGAAAGAGGCGGTCATAGTTATGCCGTGGATATGTGGTCGGAAGCTCATTTCAGGGTCAAATATGACACCAAAGTTGCGAACAGTGTGGTTCAGTCTCAGACAGATGCCAGGGAGATGGATGGAGTCAGTGGCTAGGGGACTGAAAACAATGGCTTCGGTCTTCCCAATATTTAATTGGAGAATGGCCATATTACATATTATTACATGGTAGCTTTCACATGTTTAATTTTACCAATTGAAAAATTATTCACTAAAATAAACACAAACACTATCCTAATCTCTTGTGCTCTGATTTTAAAGATATAATTATAAAATAACAGAAATTTTTTTTTTAAAGTTCAGTTGACACAAGGGGTTACATTTTGACTTTGATGATGTAAAACGGGTGATAGCAAAACTGCAGCAAGTCCATGAAGTCAATGGAAATAATAATCGGGAGAGGTGTAAATTGGGTTGACAATTCACAATCACCCATTTTACACTATAGCACAAAGTCAAAATCTACCCCAAGACAGCATAGCATTACTTCAGGCACAAGTAGTGCAATGGGTTTCCAGACTGCTCTTTTATCTCAGGGACTGGGATTCACTTACAAGCAAGACGGATAGAATGACAATCCTCTCACTGAGGGTTCTACGTGACATGCGTTTGATAAATCTGAGTTCAGTTTGAAGCTGCCCCAATTGACACATATTGGTAATCTCACACAAAGTCCACAAGAACGTCTGTGTGCAAAATGAAAAATGTCACACTAGTGCCACACTGAGGGCGATTTTCTGAGGTTGGGCAGAGTAGCAGAAGTTTCTTCTAAGCCTTGTCTGTCCTGCGCTTCACCTGTGAATGCACGGCGCTGATGCTGCTTGTTCAAACCAGTAAGTATCCCATTCTCCATACAGACTGGATCAGTGAATCCACTCCCCATACAGACCGGATCAATCAATCATTGAATAAAGTGAGATTGCCTTTTATTCTTAAATCTTATAAATCCTCGGAACAATGTCAAATATTATTTCTGCAGCTTAAAAAGTGTAATGAGAACAATTTTGAAATGAACAAAATAAAAACTTGAGGCAATTGAAGCTCAAAAGTACTTATTTTTGAAAAATTCTGGTTGAGGATATGGTACATCATCAGTTGGGCAAAAACCTAGAAAGTATTTCTGAGTAATGTCATCACAAATGTAACATGAATTTGATTGAATAAAATTCTCTGCTGTGTCTTTTCACAGGGCCAGATTCTGCTGGGTAACAAGGGTGTTCCTTTATACAAAAGGGATATTGTTGCCTCAAATGGTATCATTCACACTTTGGACGGCATCCTTATTCCTCCTTCAATAATCCCCATCTTGCCGAAAAGATGTGACGAAATTCACTATCGCATAATAACGGTAAAGCTGTGTAACATTATAATGGTAGCGTTAACTTGAATATTTCACACAGTATGCAGTCATTTGTTTTGCATGAAGGGTTTATTAATGCAATCAGTTTAGGTGCGTTTATTTTTTAATGGAAATATCAAAGTATCCAGGATTATTAGAATGATTGAAGTATTAACACATACAGTCCAATGGTTGCCGTTATCTGATGCCATGGTGTTGTACTTTTTACAGACTAAACCCATCTGACTGAAGTGCAAGACCCAAGGGATTGGTTTTTTTTTGTTCTCCACTTGGATAGGATACTGAACCAATGCATCAAATTTAAACAAACTTCATGACTGAGAAAAAAAAACATGTATCTGCAAATTTGAAACAAAATGTGGTTTCGGACCCAGTATGATTAAACCAGTCTAGTTTGGATTTCTCACCCTGGATCCATGGTCATCTATATCTGACCTATCCCAGGAGCAGGAGTGCTCCTCCCAGCTCCACAGCGCCCCCGCGAGGGCTGCTGCTGCTGCTGGCCTGTGTCCGCGCCCTTTGCCGCTCCTCTTCCCGCCCCCTCCTTCCAGGACGAAGCTGAGGGAAACCGTCGGAGGAGTGGTTCGGGCACGTGCTGGCAGCGCGCCGTCAGTTAAGCGTTCCGAAAACGGCCCTTGACAATATTCTACCCCGGTGGATCGGCCAGTAACCGCGACCACTGGCCAGGATGCCCACAACTTTCCAATGTGCACTGGCCGCCGCTGGCGTGGGGAATCACAAAATCTACCCGATAAAGTAAAACCCGCGTATTATCATTGGCCTCCAAATAACGTTGCTGCTCTAATCCTTTTATGTTCTGTAGGCTCCCTGTGGAGAATGTTCCACGCTGAATGATAGCCGTTGCCCAGATGGAAGCACGCCAATGGTAAATCTGAATATTCCAATTATTCTGACGCACAGTCTATATAAAATAACAGCGGTCAGTGAGTTATAGTTGTAATTTAATTGAGTGGTCCCTCTCAGTAAATCACAATTCACAAGAGAAACTCAAGCACTTTATATCAGCCTTAAGCTCGCCGACAACTGTTCGTTGTATAAATGATATGCTGATTTTTTAATTACTTGTTTTCTTTCAACTTTTGTATTAATATTTTTATTGGTACATATTGCTTGTATTATATAGTGTTTAGAATTTGAATCATACAGTCCAGAAGGAGGCCATTTAGTCCATCGTGCCTGTGCAGGCTATTTGAAAGAGCTATGCAATTCGGTCTACTGCCTTGCTCTTTCCCCATAGCCCTGCAAATTTTCCCTTTAGAAAGTCTTCAATACATGTGTTTTTAAAAATTCTGATAACTATGAGCCAATTTTTTTTTTTGGCCAGTTCTCTCCTGAACGTGCTGACTCACTCGAGTGATCAGGACTGGGAACTCTGACTAACCTATTCTGCCAACTGACACTTCTACCGTCCAGCCCTGTTTGCAGACGTTCGGTGGTGGCGTGTCAGTTGAAAGAATATGAAAACTTGCAGAATTCCATCAAACTTCCATTTACTGTGTTATAAGGTTAAAAAAAAATTTAATCTTTATTATGCATATTTAAGTCTTCTTGACTCCCTCCAAAACTTCGCTGAAAAACAATGGTCTTTCTATGCCAATTTTTCACTATGTCCTGCTTTCTCTTAACTCACCAGAAGGTTTTTCGGGAGTGGTCAGATTCGCCGACCTAGGAGAATTTTTTCGGGGGCAATCTTCCATAATTGATTAAAAACTAGCGCAGACATCGGGTTACACCCCCTTAAAAAATCGTAACTGAGTTACACTGGCGCAGATTCCTTGGGGAAACTTACATTTTTTAACTCACACCAAAAAAAGCGGTGCGTGCCAAAAAAACGGCGCAAATCACTGGGGAAAATTGAGCCCCAAATCAACACGCTTGTTGAGAAAGGTTGACAGTTATGTTCCTCTGCCAGCTCTACTCTATAAGGATAGCAAGCTCCCTTCAGTTACATTTTTAAAGTTTCTTGATTCAAGGGTGGCACTTTTTGCCTCTGAGCCAGAAGGGCCTGGGTTCAAGCACCATTCCAGAGGATGGAGTATATAATCTAGACTGACGCTTCAGTGCAGCACTGAAGGAGTGCTGCGCCATCGGAGGTGCCGTCTTTTTGATCAGATATTAAACCGAGGCCCCATTCACCCTCTCGGGTGGACATAAAAAGTCCTGTGACATTTTTCCAAAGAAGAGCAAGAGAGTTCACCCAAGGTCCTGGCCAGAAGTATATTTCTCAACCAACATCACTAAAACAGAATACCCAGGCCAATGATATGATTGCTAATTGTGTGATCCTGCTGTATGTAATTTAGCTACTGTGTTTGCCTACAGTGCAAACGTTTAGGCCACTGTTGAACTCAGTGGAGTCTAAAGTAATGTCGTCCATGTGGCTCAATGAGAATGGCTTGCTCAATTTTCGAGCTCATTTTCTGGTAAGGCTTACAACTTGCACACCAAAGACAGAGACATGTGCTACATAGCTACAGTAGGCACATTAAAATCTCTCAAATAAAGGCACTACAGTGGTTGAGTGCATTAAAGCCCATTATGCTGCGCTGCAGAATGGAAGGACATGGTTTGTACCTATAAGCCTTCATATGCATTGCCAATGGCAGCTGTGATGTGGAGAGATGATGGGAGAAGCCCAATGACTATCAATGGGGTCAAGTTTCGGGCCGCGCCTAGAATGGCGCAGCCCCGCGAGCCACGTCTGTTTTCCGCGCTCAAAACCGCGCCTAAAACTTAACTTGGTATTCTCCCCCCTGCTGGAACGTTCCAGGCCCTTGGCGCAGCGCAGCAGAAGCTGTGGGGGGCGGAGCCAGGTCCCAGCGCTGAAAACAGTGCCGGGACCTCTGCACCTGCGCACTAGAGTGTGCGCGCATGTGCAGTAGCTCCAGGCGTCCGAGGCTGTGGGAGGGGCCGAAGCACGCCATCCCTAGCCCTGGCCGAATGGGCTCACTGGGGCGGCGAAGATCGGACTGGACCTCCCTCCTCTTCAGCTCCTGCTCCCGCCCCCCCCACCGGTTCAGCTCTGCTCCCTCCGGCCCCACTCCCATCCCCTTCAGCTCCCGGTCCCCCGCCCATTCAGCTCCCGCTCTGCCCGCGCCCCGAGGCGGGGAAGAGAAGAGGGGAAGAGGGGAGGGAGGGGGGGAGAGAGGGGAGGGAGGGAGAGGAGAGGAGAGGAGAGAAGGAGGGATGGGGGGGGAGAGGGAGAGGAGAGGAGATGGAGGAGGGGGGAGAGAAGAGGGAGGCGGCGGGGAAGAGAGATGGGGGGGAGAGAGGAGAGGGAGGGAGAGGAGAGTGGCAGGGCCCACCCACTCGGCATCTTGCTGGGGGCAGGCCCCGCCCGAAGTCTTCGGCCCGGCTTCCTCTCGTCGGCCCGTTCAGCCTCCCCCTCCCTCTCCTCTCTCCACTGCCCCCTCCCTCTCCTCTCTTTCCCCCCCCCCCAATCTCCTCTCCTCTCTCTCTCCCCCCCTCCCTCACTCTCCTCTCCCTCCCTCTTCTCTCTCCCCCCCATCTCTCTTCCCCGCCGCCTCCCTCTTCTCTCCCCCCTCCTCCATCTCCTCTCCTCTCCCTCTCCCCCCATCCCTCCTCTCCTCTCCTCTCCTCTCCCTCCCTCCCCTCTCCCTCTCCTCTCTCCCCCCCTCCTCTTCCCCCCCTCCCTCCCCTCTTCCCCTCTTCTCTTCCCCGCCTCCCCTCTTCTCTCCCCCTCTCCACTTCTCCTCCCTTCCCCCCTCTCCTCTTCTCCCCCCTTCCCCCCTCTCCTCTTCTCCCCACCACTCCCCCCCTCCCTCCCTCGCCTCTCCCTCCCCCTTCCTCCCTCCCTCTCCTCTCTCCCCCCCCTCTCCTCTCCCCCCTCCCCCCTCCCTTCCTCTCCCTCCCCCCTTCCTCCCCCGCCTCTCGCTGTCAGAAACACAGACAGACAGACAGAGAGAGAGAGAGACACAGACAGATAGAGAGAGAGAGAGACACTAGGGTTGGGGTCCTCGTCGCAGCATGCTGTTGGAAGGCTCCTGGTGCTGCAGTCAGTGAGTAGAAACTTAATGTTTTATTTATTGATTTTTTAAATTATTTTTTTAATTTTTAATTTTTTTTGATTGATTTATTGGTTGATTGATTCATTTTTAATTTTTATTAATGATGGCTCTTTTTTTGTAAAAGTGATGCGTTTCATGTTTGTAAACTTCCCTCCCCCTGCCCTCCATCTCTTTTCCTTACGCCTGATTTCTAAGTGTAGGCAAGGTTTTTCTGAGCGTACAAAAATCTACACTTACTCCATTCTAAGTTAGTTTGGAGTAAGTTTTCGCTGCCTAAACTTGCAAAACAGGCGTAAGTGGCCGGACGTGACCCCTTTTGAAAAAGAAATCTGTTCTAAAATGAAATTGTTCTAACTCACTAGAACTGGAGCAAACTAAATGCCGAGAATTGCAATTTCTAAGATACTCCATTCTAAACTAGTTGCTCCAAAAAAATAGGAGCAACTCGGGCCGAAACTTGACCCCAATGGGAGATATGGGGAGGGAAAGCTGGCAGAACAGAGTAAGCTAGTTCTGTAAGGGGAGCTTGGGGTGTGGGTTCGAATCCACACTCCCCTTGGGTTCTGTACTTGCGATTTATGAGGGTGGGTGAGTAATGAGGCACCAGACACCGTGGGTAAGAGTACAAAATGGCTAATGTTGTTTATTTAGAATAGCAAACACAAAGATAGAGGGCATAGGAAGAGGTCATAAAATAGCAGTAATAGCAAAATCTCATTCAACAACCCGAAAAATCTCGCAACAGGGAAGGGGAAAACAAGAGGTTAAAACATCCCACTCACACACAACCACACCTCCCACTCCCACCCTTCCTACCAATTCCTATCCTAAATTGAGTCTGTGAGGGGGTTTGGGCTATACTCAATCCTATCAACTCTGGGGTTCTGTAGCACTTATTTCAGCTCGGGGTCCCTCTGGGGTGGGTTTTATATTGTTGTTCGGGTTTCCTCTTTGAAGTTGCGTCGGTTTCTTCTATCTGCCTCTTGGTTATCGTCAGACTACAGCTGTGAATCCAGGTTATTGAACCAGGTGTCCAGGTGTGCACAGCTCTGCGTGCCCCAGCCTGATGCTTCAGCTATTCTCACTCTGTCCAGTGTGTTCAGGGCTAACAGCAGCACCTGCTGCCAGTTACCAACCAGGAGGTTGGCTCGTGGATTTTTAGTCTCGAGTAAAATCAAAGTTTGCAAAACTCTCGGCTCCTTTTTGGTCCACAACTCCCTTTTTCAAAAACTCCTTTTCTCCACTACTGCTTTTATCCACAACTGTCTTTCTCCACAACTGTCTTTCTCCAACTCCTTTTCTCCACAAGTGTCTTTTCTGGTGGTTCTGTGTCCTATATTTGTATTCAATTCAGTTCTGGTCTTTTCGCGCTCAAACCCAGTGGGTGGTCCATTGTGTAAGTTTGGGCGGGGAGATAGCTTTGATTATTTAATCAGAAGATATCACAGGTACATGCAGGTGTGAGGACCAGGGTATTGTTTCAGTGCACATAGGTGCCGGAAAGTCTGTGAGTCCTTTGTTATAGTTCTGGGAGTCAGTGGGCCATTCCTGCAGTAATTCATAGTTTTGATTAAGAGCTATTGTCCATATTAATTAGGTAGATAATGGCCCACATTCATAGTTTGATTTGGGGGGAGAAGTCATTTTCAAACTGGGCTGGGGAGTCCTTATTGGTTGAAGATTTCCTCACTTCAGGCCCGACTTGACCCCTGATTGGCCTGCCAGAATGCACTTTTCCCCCATTGGCCAGTGCCTCGGTCTCGCTTGTGAGCCAGACTCCACAATGTCTATCCGCCCACACGTTTTCCCAGCCTGCTTTTACTTGGCCAGAAATGTTCATTTAGTGTATGGAACGATCCCATGTTAGTTTTCTTGTCCTTACGGTGTTTCAAATGCGGCCGTGGATTTTCGAACCTTACAGTTCTCCGTATCTTCTATCTGTTGGTTTTAAAGTGGTGCTGGGGAGGTGTAGGGGTAGCACTCGAGTTTACTCAACTGGATAAGGATACTGTGTGGCAAGATTAAAGAAGAAGAAACTCATAAAAAGATAATGTCACTTCCAAAAGAAGCAAACACAATGGCAGCATTTCCTCTTCAGTCCCATCAAGAGACTGCATCACATGACTGCTATACCGAACTGTTTCATCTTTTTCATGTGAGCCTCCACTCTTTTTTCCCTTCTTATGCTCATATAGGATGAAATTGTTCCAAGTGATGAAATATATTAATGTGAAATGTCTTTGCCATTTTAACAAAGGTGTTAGAATAATCAGATTAATGTCTGACAGAAGAATTTTATTTAAATGTACTAATATTGCACATAATTTCAGCCCATTAGAAGTTCTAGAAAATAAATATTAAAGACTGCAATAAAGTGCCTTATAGTATAAGGTGCACGTGTAACTTACAGATGGATTATAAAGAAAGAAAGACTTTCATTTAAATAGTGCCTTTCATGACCACCAGATGTCTTAAAATGTTTTACAGTCAATTAAGTACTTTTGGAGTGTAGTCACTTTTGTAATGAGGGAAACGCGGCAGCCAATTTGCGCACGAGCAAGCTCCCACAAACAGCAATGTGGTAATGACCAGATAATCTGTTTTTGTTATGTTGATTGAGGGATAAATATTGGCCAGGGCCCTGCTCTTCAAAATAGTGTCATGGGATCTTTTACGTCCTCAGCACTGCACTGGATTGTCAGCCTAGATTTTTTGTGCTCAAGTCCCTGGAGTTGGACTTGAACCCACAACCTTCTGACTCAGAGGCGAGAGTGCTACCCACTGAGTCGCAGCTGATATAATATTTATATAATTTGTGAACCTTATGAACATAAACCATTAGCAATGTTACATGATGATAGAGTGATTATGTGCCCTCAGAATTTATATATTACAAATCGCCTATGAGTATCCAATATTTAGGTGTCATTATGAGAGGTGCATGATTTGTACAGTAACTTTATTCTTAACAAACCTTTTGTATCTGCAGGAAACATATGAACAAAATTGTGTGCATGATAGATCAATTGATGGTGTTATCTATAGTAGGAGCTACGGCTGCGCTAGACACTGTAACCAGACCGTTGTTGTAAGTATTTTACATTGCATCATGTCCACTGCAATGAATTCATGGTTTATGAGGTACACATTATTCATCTGTCCTGTGCCTTTATAAATTACATAATTTGGAGATTTAAAACAGCATAAAGATTTCAACAGCATTTTACAATGCAATAAGCCAAATAGTATTAATGTACAAAAATATTGTTCAATGATTACCTCAGGATATTATGCTGACTAAAATAAGTGTGCTATTTTATATTAGTTGGAGCTTGGTGTATCATGAATGAGTTTTGGAATAACCATTATGAAGCACTGCTCATCAGAGAGTTAAGGAAGTTGATGTCTAGTTATTGCAGTGTTTTTATTGGCGGGTGGAGTATAGTATAAACGATAGTGCTGTTACTGCAGAACATGTGATTTCCTTTCCATTTATGATCAGTTATAGCTAGGTCAGGAGCAAAGAGCAGGCTGCTTTGAATTATCAACAGTTGTTTCATTTCTATGAAGGTTACAGAATCATAGAATTTATAGCATGCAAGGAGGCCATTGGGCCCATGTTTGTGCCAGTGATAGCTCTTCATCTGGAGCTGCCCACTCTAATTCAGTTTCCTCGACCTTTCTCCATATCCTTTTATATTCTTCCTTTTCAAATACTTTTCCACTTCCTTCATGAAAGATGCCGCTCATGTCTCAATAATCACTTGTGGTAAAACATTCCAAGGTAAATTTTCTGACAATCCACAAAGCGTGGAGAGCCTTTGCAGGCAGTGCTTGCGGGGAAGGGGAAAGAGGTTTGGGAAATGGAGTCCTTGCCTGTACATACCCGATTTGCAGTGCACCAAGGCAATTTCAGGGCCAAAAATGAGGCCGCGCTTCCAGCATGCGCGCCCCTCACTTTAATTGTATATTTATTTACATTAGGCCCCTCGCCCGAACTTTGAACTGGTGGTGAGGGACTGCCCACAGCGTATTGCTTGCCCAGTTGAAATGGGTGCTTCAGGGATTCTGGGGTCTGTCCTATTCAAGCAAGTCTCTTAAAGGTAGGTAGCTATTGGTGTTATATGTAGCATTTTTTTTGCATCTTTCGGTAAACATTGTTGCATTTTGCCCCATGCATTTGTTGCTTTTGCTAGGAATTATGCCATTTTTGCATTTTGGAGGGCATTGCTGCCATTGCACTTCTTCTGTAAAGTGATACACATGTGCATTCCCTGCCCATTTACAAATGTGTTGGCTGTATCAGATGGGCCATTGAATGGAGGTGGAGTGACACCTGAGGTATTGTCTGCACCCGAAACAAACTTGGTATGTAGTTCACAGGTCCCTCCACAAATACCTGGGCATGTTAGAACATAAGAAATGGGAGCAGGAGTAGCCCATTTGGCCCTTCGAGCCTGCTCTGCCATTCAATAAGATCATGGCTGATCTTCTACCTCAACTCCACCTGCCCGCAATATCCCCACATACCTTGATTCCCTTAATATGCAAAAACCTATCATGATTAGACGAGACCTGGCTTCCCTGTCTCCAATTCCTTCTATTTTTTTTCCCTTTACTATATTTCTCCTTAAATGCTCTCCTATATTTTCTAATGTACATCTCTTCTTGGACCTCAAGCTTACTCTTTGGATTGTTGTGCCCCATCCCTATCCTCCATCTTATGCTTAATTCCTCCTCCATTGCTCTATTTGTCCTTTCAGTGGGGAGTTTGGTTAAGGTGAACTCATTGTGTGTGCTTCTGCTTCAGAACTCATACCTTCTCATTCCTTCTGCTTCAGAACTCATCCCAACAGCATAGAAATCAAGAACCATCGCTTCAGCATCTGTCTTTGCAGACATGCAGTCATGTGTCTGATCCACATCATGGGCCACCCCAACCTGCGAGAGGACATCACCGCAGGTCGGGAGTATAAGAGCTGGAGCATACCACTGCAGCTTCCAGCGCGAGCCGACACAAATGTGTGCCGGCTTTGAGGTGGGTGACATCATCAGGACCCAGGTCGCCGTTTGGAGCGTGGGCAGAAGCATCGCTGGGGCTCTGGTACAGCGGAGGAGCGGGAAGGTCGTGGCGGACTTGCGACGAGTGATCGGGGCGAGGAGTGATGAGGGATCGTGACTGAGATTTGGTAGGTGATCGTGGCGGAGATGTGGCGAATGTTCGTGTCGGAGGAGCGGTGAGAGTTCGTGGCGGAGGTGCGGCGAGAGTTCGTGGCGGAGGTGCGGCGAATGTTTGTGGCGGAGGAGCGGCGAGAGATCATGGCGGAGGTGCGGCGAATGAGGGTACGGGGCCCAGAAGAGCTGAGGGCCCAGGGGCAGCACGGGCCTGCCCACACTGCGATATGTGTATGCACTAGGTCCGTGCGGCAGAGCAGGTCTCCAGTCGTCCTGGTTAACCCTTGCCACTGGATAAAGGCCTAGCTCTGTCAAGCCCGTGTGGTGGCTAATGTGCAACGGTCACCACATGTTAAAAGAAATCCACGCACAGGCATCTTCCACCCTTCAATTGGAGTTCAGGACTGGAACATCGGGTTCTTCATTGAAACCATCTGTGAACTCATGTGGAAGCAAGACATCCTCGTTTGTGGGACCGCCTATGATGATGACACTTCTCACCTGGCCTAGCACATGTCACGAGGATTAATCCTGAAATGACCACCTGGAATCTAACACCTAACTTCTCGCACTCCTTTTGTAAGGCCTCAATCCTGTTCTCCTTATGGCATTGGTTCCAATGACTTTAAGGTGTATTATATTGCTGATTGGATGTGAGTGGGCAGCACCAAACTGCACTGTTGTTCAGCTGCTATGGGGAGATAGAGCTCTACACCTGCTCTCAAATGTATGCTTAGCCTGTACCTCACTAGATGATCAAACTGCTGTTGCATTTCCCTCTGATTGCAAAGAGATCATGGAACAGTCAGAAAATGTCAATATAAACATATTGGGGGCAATTTTAACTTCTGGTGATAATGTAAAACGGGCAATAACAAATCGAGCGCTATTGTACACCTCACCCGATTTTCATTTCCACGTATAACACGTGACCAATCTGATATCGCCCATTTTACACTATCACCACAAGTTAAATTTACCCACATTCTTTTTAGAATGTGTTCATGATTTCTCTCGAAATAGTGAATAGTGGAAATCTTTCCGTTGTGCTTATGATGTCGCTAACATGTAGTGATGGGGGAAATTTCTAAGTATTAGCTTAGGTTGTTAGCACAGATCCTGGTATGGGCAGACAGGATATGGGATCGCATCCATAATTTCCATGTGGCATATTTCCATCTCAGCCGAGTATTTGGGGAGGCTAGGAAGAGACTTCCTTAGAAAAATGGAAGGAAAACGGATGGGTGAAACAAGCTGGAACACTTATCTAGCAACAGGACTTCATTGCCAGAAGCCTGGAAGCAGGTTGCCTGTCTATCCTCTTGATGTGTAAACTGGAGAATCTAAAGAGAAGAAAACAGGGCTGAAAATGGGGGGTGGGGGTGGGGGGGAGGGGGGATGAATTCTAACCCACCCCACCAGTGGGAACAGGGCAGGCACACAGTTAAGACAGCTGTGCAGACTTATCAAGCTGTTCATAGCCAATTCCCACCCATCGCCATCTTAACTGGGCCCTTGATTCAGGCATTAATATATGCTGATCGAGGCCCAAAAACGTCCATAGAACGTTAATGGCATTTTAATGCCTACTGAGTGGGGTCTCACTGTGGGCACTCCGTTCAGAACCTGGTGGAGAATAAGAGGAGGCCCTCTAAGGTAAATCAAAGATTTTTCTTAGTGGGGCCTGGAGGAGCTGTAGTGCTGCTCCAGGCTCCAGAAGGAAGGTCTGGGTACCTGCTGCCGTGGGCTCTCCCCCTTTCCACACACAAAATAGCCCCAATCCTTGACTTACCTTGGAGCTGATGTGGCCTCCGGACCTCACTATTTTGACTTGCTAGCTGCCTCCTTCCACCCAATACGGGCAGGCAGCTGGCCGACAGGATATAAATGAGACCTGGTTATTAAAATCGTCTGAGGCCTCCCACAGAGACTGCTGATTGGGAAGACCATCGGCTCACCCCCAACTCCAGTTTCCTACCTGGGGAATTAAAACCCACCCCATTAAATATGTTTCTGTTGTGGGGAAGGGGGAGGGAGCATTAATATACAATAATAATAAGCATTAATATTCAATACACAATGAAATGTGTTGTCACTGAGGAGATCTTTGTGATACTTTAAAATGTGCTTAATCGGATATTTTTGTTGCTGTCTAGAAACCAGGATGCTGTAAGGGGTTCTTCGGTCCAGATTGCAAGGCTTGTTTAGGTGGTTTTAAAAATCCATGTTATGGACACGGACAAGTAAGTTGCTGTAAAATTCAGTCTAACCTTAATTCATTCTTCAAAAAAATCTATGATGAAACTGTACACTGGTATCTTTGTTAAGAAGGTTGATTGAACCTGCTGTGAGTACTATGGGCATTGCGCAAGTTCCTACAAATCCCCTGGGAGGACAGATGCACCAACATGAGCGTCCTCGACCAGGCCAACACCCCCAGCATTGAAGTACTGACCACACTTGATCAGCTCCGCTGGGCAGGCCACATCGTTCGCATGCCAGACACGAGACTCCCAAAGCAAGCACTCTACTCGGAACTCCTTCACGACAAGTAAGCCAAAGGTGGGCAGAGGAAACGTTACAAGGACACCCTCAAAGCCTTCCTGATAAAGTGCGACATCCCCACTGACACCTGGGAGTCCCTGGCCAAAGACCGCCCTAAGTGGAGGAAGTGCATCCAGGAGGGCGCTGAGCACCTCGAGTCTCATCGACAAGCGCAGGCAGCTGAAAGATCATGCGGCAGACCTGTCCCACCTTCCCTTTCCCTCAATGACTATCTGTCCCACCTGTGACAAGGTCTGTGGTTCTCGTATTGGACTGTTCAGCCATCTAAGGACTCAGTTTAAGAGTGGAAGCAAGTCTTCCTCGATTCCGAGGGACTGCTTATGATGATGATGATGCGCAGTTTGGACCCATTAGTGGGTACAGACTCGGTGCTGCGCGACCAACGCACACCCAAAGCAAGAGGCTCAAGGAGTGATAGACAATGATCCTCAGGCCTCATCAGCGTACTTGGCGCGCACTGCCCACGCTGAATCCACATTGCCTCCAAGCCTTCCGCCTCAAGGTTTAAATTCTTATCCCTGTACGGCCTCACCCCTCGCTTTCTCAGTAACCTCCTCCAGATATACAACCTCTGTGTACTCTATATTCCTCCAACTTCAGCCTCTTGTGCAGCACCTCCTTTCACCCCACCATTGGTGGCTTGGCCTTTAGAAATATGGGTGTGATTCTCTGGAATTGTCTTCCTAAACACTTCGCCCTCTTCACCTACACCTCCTCCTTTGAGACCTTCCTTACAGCCTAACTCTGTTATTAAGCTTTTGGTTACTACTTCCTAATCTCTCCTTAGATTTAATATTCTTTTTCCTTATGCTTCTGTGAAGTACCTCGAGGCATTTTTCTATGTTAAAAGGTACTATATAAATGCAAGTTGTTGTGTCGTACTGGATCCATTGGCAGCAGTGACAGACACCAAGGGAGTTTCCCAACCAATATTAACTGCTCAGTTATCTCATCCTGTGCACACATTGAGTGCTTTGTTACTTACATAACAACATTGAGTGCCTTCTTACTTGCATGACAATCTGGAAGGACAGACAGAAAGGAAAAGCTGGTGGGGTAGCTCTATTGATAAAGGATGGAATCACTGCAATAGTAAGAAACTATATTGGCTCAAATGGTAAGGGTGTTGAAACAGTTTGGGTGGAGATAAGGAACAATAAGGGGAAAAAGTCACTGGTGGGCGTAGTCTATAGACCCCCTAACAGTAGCAACTCTGTTGGTTGGAGCATAAACCAGGAAATAGTGGGGGGCTTGTAAAAAGAGAACAGCAATAATCATGGGTGATTTTAACCTCCATATTGATTGGACGAATCAAATTGGTCAGGGAAGCCTTGAGGAGGAGTTCATAGAGTGCGTTCATTGAGCAGTATGTAACAGAACCAACCGGCAAGCTATCTTAGATCTGGTCCTGTGGAATGAGACAGAATTAATAAACAGTCTCCTAGTAAAGGATCTGATAAGTCCTTACTATACAGTATAAATGCACACGAGGCCCATGCTTGAGAGAAGGTCACTCTGTGACCAGTAACCTTTATTCGCCAGCACTGAAGTGATGAAGGTGGGTGGAGCTTCCCCTTTTATACCTAAAAGACCAGGTTAGGAGTGTCTCCCACAAGTTCACCACCTAGTGGTCCATGTTCTCACAGTGTAC
Source organism: Pristiophorus japonicus (assembly GCF_044704955.1). NCBI lineage: Eukaryota > Metazoa > Chordata > Chondrichthyes > Pristiophoridae > Pristiophorus > Pristiophorus japonicus. Next base: position 50,092,767 of record NC_091988.1, read on the forward strand.
AACTAGTCAGTTTATACATGGGTTACAATGACAGTTAAATACATGACATCACCTCCCCCCCCAAAGTCTTATTGGGATCACAGGTTGAGTCTCTCTGGTGGTTTACACTCCCTTGTTGAGCGCCTGAGTTGGGGCTCCGGTTATTGGGCGCTGGCCTGAGTGTCTGCTGTTTGCGGTGCCTCAGGCCTGTCTGGACTGCCCACAGTGACTGGGCTCTCCTCCACTTGGTTCCGGTGTTCAGTCACCTGTGGTGGAGTGAACTCTACATTGTGTTCTTCCTCTGCTTCTTCTATGGGGTTGCTGAACCTCCTTTTTGTTTGATCCATGTGTTTGCGGCAGATTTGTCCATTGGTAAGTTTAACTACCAGAATCCTATTCCCCTCTTTGGCAATCACAGTGCCTGCGAGCCATTTGGGCCCTACAGCGTAGTTGAGGACAAAGACAGGGTCATTGACATCAATACCGCGTGCCCTCGCATTCCTGTCATGGTAGTCACATTGTAACTGACGCCTGCTCTCGACAATTTCTTTCATGGTGGGGTGTATAAGGGATAACTTGGTTTTGAGCGTCCTTTTCATTAGCAGCTCTGTGGGTGGAATCCCTGTGAGCGAGTGTGGTCGGGATCTGTAGGCCAACAGGAGGCGTGATAAGCGGCTTTGTTGGGAACCCCCTTGGATTCTGAGCATCTCCTGTTTGATTATCTGCACTGCTCGTTCCGCCTGGCCGTTTGAGGCCGGTTTGAACGGTGCCGTTCTGACATGGTTAATTCCATTGCCTGCCATGAAGTCCTGGAATTCAGTGCTTGTGAAGCACGGGCCATTGTCACTGACCAAGACATCCGGTAGACCATGGGCGGCGAACATTGCCCGTAGACTTTCTACCGTGGCAGAGGATGTGCTTGAATTTAAAATGTCACACTCGATCCATTTGGAGTATGCGTCTACAACCAAAAACATTTTTCCCATGAAAGGACCTGCGTAGTCCACATGGATGCGTGACCACGGCTTGGCGGGCCAGAACCAGAGGCTAAGGGGGGGCTTCCATGGGCACATTGCCCAGCTGGGCACACGTGTTGCACCTGCGAACATAAAGTTCCAGGTCTGCATCTATCCCTAGCCACCAAACGTGTGACCTGGCAATTGCCTTCATCGTGACAATGCCCGGGTGCTCATTGTGGAGTTCTCTGATGAACACCTCTCTGCCCACCTGGGGCATGACTACACGGTTTCCCCACAGTAGACAATCGGCCTGAATCGAGAGTTCATCCCTGCGCCTTTGAAATGGTTTAAATTCCTCAGGGCATGCCCCGTACGTGGCTGCCCAGTCCCCATTCAGGACACATTTCTTGACTAAAGACAGTAGCGGGTCTCTATTTGTCCAGACTTTAATCTGACGGGCTGTCATGGGTGAGCCTTCACTTTCGAAAGCTTCAACAGCCATGACCATCTCAGCAGCATGCTCGATAGCCCCCTCAGTGGTGGCTAGTGGGAGCCTGCTGAGTGCATCGGCGCAGTTTTCAGTGCCCGGTCTGTGCCGAATTGTATAGTCATAGGCAGCTAACGTGAGTGCCCACCTCTGTATGCGGGCCGATGCATTTGCATTTATGGCCTTGTTGTCGGCCAAAAGGGACATTAGGGGTTTGTGATCTGTTTCCAGCTCAAATTTCCTGCCAAACAGGTAGTGGTGCATTTTCTTTACTGCATATACACATGCAAGCGCCTCCTTTTCTACCATCCCGTGGCCCCTTTCTGCCTGGGACAGACTTCTGGAGGCATAAGCTACCGGCTGTAACTGACCCTTGTCATTAAAATGCTGCAACACACACCCGACACCATAAGACGGCGCATCGCACGTTACAACAAGTTTCTTACATGGGTCATATAGCGCTAACAGATTGTTGGAGCATAACAAATTGCGTGCTCTATCAAAAGCCCTTTCCTGGCTGTCCCTCCAGACCCATTTGCGACCTTTGCGTAGGAGCACGTGTTGTGGCTCTAACAGCATACTCAATTTGGGAAGAAAGTTACCAAAATAGTTCAGGAGCCCCAGAACGAACGCAGCTCCGTCGTGTTACGGGGTCTGGGTGCTCTCTGGATCGCTTCCATCTTGGACGCAGTAGGTCTGATCCCGTCTGCTGCTACCCTCATCCCCAGGAATTCCATCTCTGAAGCTAGAAAGACGCACTTCGCCTTTTTCAGTCGCAGCCCTACCCGGTCCAGTTTGTGTAGCACCTCCTCCAGGTTGCGGAGGTGTTCTTCAGTATCGCGACCCGTGATGAGGATGTCGTCTTGAAAAACCACCGCTCCTGGAATCAACTTGAGGAGGCTTTCCATGTTTCGTTGAAAGATCGCGGCGGCCGAACGAATCCCAAACGGGCATCGGTTGTACTCAAACAACCCCTTGTGTGTCGTGATGGTGGTCAGCTTCTTCGACACACTCGCCAGCTCCTGGGTCATGTAAGCTGAGGTCAAGTCCAATTTTGAAAAAAGTTTGCCACCGGATAGCGTCGCAAAGAGATCCTCCGCTCTCGGTACTGGTCTTGGAGTGACACCCGATTGATGGTGGCCTTGTAATCACCACATACCCTGACCGACCCATCCGTCTTGAGCACCGACACAATCGGGCTCGCCCAGTCACTGAATTCGACTGTCGAGATGATGCCTTCCCTCAGCAGGCGGTCCAATTCGCCTTCTATCTTTTCCCGCATCATGTACGGCACCGCTCTGGCCTTGTGGTGTACTGGCCTGGTGTCCGGGTTTATGTTAATCACTATCTTGGTCCCCATGAAAGTGCCAATGCCGGGTTGAAATAGTGAGTCAAATTTGTCCAGGACCTGTGAGCATGATATTCGCTCCACAGAAGAAATTGCATTGACATCGCTCCATTTCCAGTTCATGACAGCAAGCCAACTCCTCCCCAGTACTGTGGGACCGTCCCCCGGGACAATCCAGAGTGGCAACCTGTTCTCCGAATCTTTGTGGGTCACGACTACCATGGCACTGCCTAGCACCGGAATCACCTCCTTTCTGTATGTCCGTAGCTGTGCGTCAATCGGCGATAATTTTGGCCTTCTGGCCTTGGACGCCCACAACTTGTCGAACTGTTTGATACACATCAGGGATTGGCTGGCCTCCGTGTCTAGCTCCATTGATACTGGGATGCCATTGAGGAGCACTTTCATTATTATCGGTGGCGTCCTGGTGTATGAACTATATACGTGCTCCACATGAACTCGCTGAACTTCAGCTTCCAACAATTTCCCCCAGTGTTCATTTGGCCTCGTAGGGCTTACATCGGGCCCGTCCTCCTCGTACATCAGCCTGGCTGCAGGCTTCCTGTACATACGCGCCAAGTGACCGCTGACGTTGCAATTTCTGCAGGTATATTGCTGATACCTGCAAACTCTGGCTGGGTGTGTGCCTCCACACCTCCAACATGAGCCGTTGTTGGAAACAAAAGGTCCTTTACCAGTCGATCTCCTCTGACTGTCTCTGTGACTGCCCTGAAGTGCACCATTGACAGGTGTTGATGGCCCCATTACTGGGCGGATTGTCCCTTGCGATGGCGTGAATCGCCATTCAGATAGCCATTGTCTCTGTTGAATTCCCTCTCTGGGTTCGACTACATGTTGGGGCATGTCCGATTACCTTGTCTGCCTGGAGAACTGTGTGCCGCTTTAACAATGTTGACTCCCTGTCCATTTGCTGCATTTGAGCCCAGACTTTTGTCAAACATCATTCTGGTCTCTTCCTCCCCTGAGATAAAAGTCTGGGCCATCAAGGCTGCCGTTTCCAGGGTCAAGTCTTTGGTCTCAATCAGTTTCCTGAAAACCCCAGCGTGCTCGATGCCCTCAATAAAAAAGTCTCGCAGCATCTCCGCTCTGCATTCATCTGGGAACTTACATAGGCTTGCCAGGCGCTGGCGGTCTGCCACGAAGTCTGGAGCGCTTTGGCCTTCTCGCCGCCGGTGCGTATAAAACGGGTGTCTCGCCATGTGCATGCTGCTCGCCGGTTTAAGGTGTTCCCCGATTAACTTTCTGGGCTCTTCAAACATCTTGTCCGCCGGCTTCTCTGGCGCTAGAAGATCCTTCATCAGGGAGTACGTCCTGGATCCACAAACCGTCAGGAGATGAGCCCTGCGTTTGTCGGCCGACTCTTGTCCCAACCATTCCTTAGTGACGAAACTTGGCTGTAGTCTCTCAATAAAATCGTCCCAATCATCCCCAATACAGTACCTCTCGTCTGTGCTGCTAGTGGCCATGCTCGCGTGGTTTAAATCACAGTTTCTCGTCGCCACTGATAAGTCCTTACTATACAGTACAAATGCACACGAGGCCCATGCTTGAGAGAAGGTCACTCTGTGAAAAGTAACCTTTATTCGCCAGCACTGAAGTGATGAAGGTAGGTGGAGCTTCCCCTTTTATACCTGAAAGACCAAGTTAGAGTGTCTCCCAACAAGTTCACCATCTGGTGGTCAATGTTCTCACAGTGTACAACTTGTCAGTTTATACATGGGTTGCAATGACAGTTAAATACATGACAGGATCCCCTCTGAATGAGTGATCATAGCATGACTGAATTTCAAATTCAGATGGAGGGTGAGAAAGTTGGACCTCTAACCAGCGTACTAAGCTTAAATAAAGGAGACTATGAAGGTATGAGGGCAGAGTTGGGTAACGTGGACTGGGAAAATAGATTAAAGTGTAGGACGGATGATGAACAGTGGTGTACATTTAAGGAGATATTTCACAATAAAAATATATTCCAGTGCGGAGGAAAGGGTGTAAGAGAAAAGATAGCCATCTGTGGCTAACTAAAGAAATAAAGGATGGTATCCAATTAAAAACAAGGGCATACAAAGTGGCCAAAACTAATGGGGGGACAGAAGACTGGGAAGCTTTTAAAAGCCAGCAAAGAACAACTAAAAAAAAATGATTAAGAAAGGGAAGATAGACTATGAAAGTAAACTAGCGCAAAATATAAAAACAGATAGCAAGAGTGGCTAAAGTAAATGTTGGTCCCTTAAGAGGACGAGCTCGGGGAATTAGTAATGGGGAACATGGAGATGGCAGAAACTCTGAACAAATATTTTGTATCAGTCTTTACGGTAGAGGATACTAACAATATTCCGACAGTGGATAGTCAAGGGGTTATCTGGGGGAGGAACTTAACACAATCACAATTACTAAGGAGGTGGTACTCAGTAAGATAATGGGACTAAAGGCAGATAAATCCCCTGGACCTGATGGCTTGCATCCTAGGGTCTTAAGAGAAGTAGTGGCAGGGATTGTGGATGCATTGGTTGTAATTTACCAAAATTCCCTGGATTCTGGGGAGGTCCCAGCATATTGGAAAACTGCATATGTAACGCCCCTATTTAAAAAAGGAGGCAGACAAAAAGCAGGAAACTATAGACCAGTTAGCCTAACATCTGTGGTTGGGAAAATGTTGGAGTCAGTTATTAAAGAAGCAGTAGCAGGAGATTTGGAAAAGCAAAATTCGGTCAGGCAGAGTCAGCATGGATTTATGATGGGGAAGTCATGTTTGACAAATTTGCTGGAATTGGTAGAGGATGTAACGAACAGGGTGGATAAAGGGGAACCAGTGGATGTGTATTTGGATTTCCAGAAGGCATTTGACAAGGTGCCACATAAAAGGTTACTGCACAAGATAAAAGTTCACGGGGTTGGGGGTAATATATTAGCATGGATAGAGGATTGGCTAATTAATAGAGAGTCGGGATAAATGGTTCATTCTCTGGTTGGAAGCCAGTAACTAGTGGGGTGCTGCAGGGATCAATGATGGGACCCCAACTATTTACAATCATATTAACGACTAGGAAGAAGGGACTGAGTGTAACATAGCCAAGTTTGCTGAAAATACAAAGATGGGAGGAAAAGCAATGTGTGAGGAGGACACAAAAAATCTGCAAAAGGACAGACAGGCTAAGTGAGTGGGCAAAAATTTGGCAGAATGTTGGAAAGTGTGAGGTCATGTACTTTGGCAGAAAAAAATCAAAGAGCAAGTTATTACTTAAATGGAGAAAGATTGCAAAGTGCCGCAGTACAACGGGACCTGGGGGTACTTGTGCATGAAACACAAAAGGATAGTATGCAGGTACAGTAAGTGATCAGGAAGGCCAATGGTATCTTGGCCTTTATTGCAAAGGGGACGGAATATAAAAGCAGGGACGTCTTGCTACAGCTATATAAGGTATTGGTGAGGCCACACCTGGAATACTGCGTGCAGTTTTGGTTTCCATATTTACGAAAGGATATACTTGCTTTGGAGGCAGTTCAGAGAAAGTTCACTAGGTTGATTCCGGAGATGAGAGGGTTGACTTATAAGGAAAGGTTGGGTAGGTTGGCCTCTACTCATTGGAATTCAGAAGAATGAGAGGTGATCTTATCGAAACATGTAAGATTATGAGGGGGCTTGACAAGTTGGATGCAGAGAGGATGTTTCCACTGATGGGGGAGACTAGAACTAGAGGGCACGATCTTAGAATAAGGTGCCGCCCATTTAAAACAAAGATGAGAAGAAATTTCTTCTCTCAGAGGGTTGTAAATCTGTGGAATTTGCTGCCTCAGAGAGCTGTGGAAGCTGGGACATTGAATAAATTTAAGGCAGAACTAGACAATTTCTTAAACGATAAGGGGTTATGGGGAGCAGGCAGGGAAGTGGAGCTGAGTCCATGATCAGAACAGCCACGATTTTATTGAATGGCGGAGCAGACTCGAGGGGCCGTATGGCTTACTCCTGTTCCTATTTCTTATGTTCCTATATTTCAAATCTAATTAATTGGCTATGAAGAAATCTATGACATTCTGGGGATGAAAGTGCTTTTCTTTCTTTACCTAGATAAATAGATAGGTAACATTTCAAATGTCTCACTTATGCTAAAACTGCTGGAAATGTAAGGCATGAAGGAATTCACAAAAAAAAACTTAAAATTTTCTCTGCTGGTTTAACACTACAAATGATTAATTTTGTTTTTCATAGTGCACTGATGGATTAGAAGGAGATGGTTCATGCAAATGTTATCTAGACTTTAAAGGAATTGCCTGTCACATTTGTTCTGGACACAACAAACATGGTGAAAACTGCACCCTAGGTCAGTGAGTTACAAAAATCACAAAAGATGTTAACGCGGGTTTGAAATAAAGAGAAAAGCAATGTAATTAACATTAATACAAAAGCAAAATACTGTGGATACTGGAATCTGGAATAAAAACAGAAAATACTGGAAATATCAGCAGGTCATTACATTAATGTTCTACTTACATTCTTTTGTACTGTCACTTTTTAACTTGCAGAATTTCTCTTTGTAATTAACATCATGGGCAGTGCATAACTTTTGCTGACTAACGCTATAGATGAACTGGTGGAAATAGATACCAGGAGGGTCATTTTAATCTAATCTGCAGGGCGGGAACCCGACAGGATCGGTTTTACTCCCTGCCCAATATTACTCTCCAGTGACTCCAATGGAGAGTAAAATCATCCGGGGTGTAAAACCAGTGTTGCACCTGATCTTGGCAGTTTTCTGGCGGGTGGGTTAGATTACAATTGTCCCTGACTTTATTCATTAGGGATTGGCCAGTTGTAGATTAGGCATTTCATCACAGTAACTGTTATAAACTATAATAATAACTTTTATTTATATAGCGTCTTTAACATAGTAAAACGTCCCAAGGCGCTGCACAACAATTTTACAACACATAAGGAGACATCTTCCCAGTACGGCTGTGCTGCCTCCGATTTTCCAATATGCGCTGGTGGTGGGTGACCCTCCCCACTGCTGTTACGTTCAGTACAAGTAGTTAGAAACTGACCCACAGATCTCATTTGACACAGATCTTCTGCCTGTAAAAATCAATAAAATGTTTTTTCATCCGGAATAAAACCCAGGCCCTAAGTGAATGTGCTGACAAACACGACAGCAGCACAGCTTAATCAAGCACAGTGATCCGAGTCTTTCATGTTCACTGAATTTGTAGGCATTTTCAGTTTACTCTAGTTGGTTTTATGGAACCGCCTGTACACATATACTATAGATTTTATTCCATTTTAGAAAAAATTCTATTATCTTTACATATGCCAGAATTAAAAATTGTACTTAATGTCTAAGACTCAAACATTTGGGATATCAATCTTATGATTCGTTTATATCAGAAATATAACTGGATCAGCCACATAAATACTGTGGCAACAAGACCAGGTCAGAGGCTGGGTATTCTGCAACGAGTGTCTCACCTCTTGACTCCCCAAAGCTTTTCCACCATCTACAAGGCATAAGTTAGGAATGTGACGGAATACTCTCCACTTGCCTGAATGAGTGTGGCTCCAACAACACTCAAGAAGCTCGACACCATCCAGGGCAAAGCAACCCACTTGATTGGCACCCCATCCATCACCTTAAGCATACACTCCCTCCACCACCGTGTCTGCACTATGTACCATTTATAAGATGCACTGCAGCAACTCGCCACGGCTTCTTCAACATCACATCTACACCTGCGTCCTCTACCACCTATAGGACAAGGGCAGCAGACGAATGGGAATATCACTACCTCAAAGTTCCCTTCCAAGTCACAATATCCTGACTTGGAAATATATCGCCATTCCTTCATTGACACTGGGTCAAAATCCTGGAACCCCCTCCCTAATAGCACTGTGGGAGTATCTTCACCACACGGACTGCAGCGGTTCAACAAGGTGGCTCATCACCACCTTCTCGGACGCAATTAGGGATGGGCAATAAATCCTGGCCTTGCCAACAACGTCCACATCCCATGAATAAATGTTTTTTTTAAATAATGTACGTCCCTCAGTCTCACTTCCCAAGATACAGCCTAATCCATTTCTGCTAACCAGGTTTGAACAGAGCACCGGATAAACAGTGGAGCAGACTCCACTCCAGATACAACAGAGCAAGACTTTAATCAGATAAAGCAATTTATTTGTAAAGAATACAGGGTAGATTTTCAATTTAGATCAGACAACTACTAAGGATGGAGTATAAAAGTAGGGAAGACCTGCTACAACTGTACAGGTCGTTGGTGAGACCACACCTGGAGTACTGCGTACAGTTTTGGTCTCCTTATTTAAGGAGGGATATACTTGCATTGGAGGCAGTTCAGAGAAGGTTCACGAGTTTGATTCCTGAGATGAAGGGGTTGTCATATGAAGAAAGGTTGAGCAGGTTGGGCCTATACTCATTGGAGTTTCAAAGAATGAGAGCTGATCTTATTGAAATGTACAAGATTCTGAGGGGGCTTGACAGGGTAGATACAGAGAGGCATGTTTCCCTTTGGGGAATCTAGAACTAGAGGGCATAGTTTCAGAATAAGGGATCGCCAATTTAAAATGGAGATGAGGAGGAATTTCTTCTGAGGGTTGTGAATCTTTGGAATTCTCTACCCCAGAGAGCAGTGGAGGCTGTGTCATTGAATATATTTAAGGTGGAGATAGGCAGATGTTTGAACGATAAGGGTTATGGGGAACGGGCAGGGAAGTGGAATTGAGGACAAGATCAAATCAGCCATGACCTTATTGAATGGTGGAGCAGGCTCAAGGGGCCAAATGGCCTACCCCAGCTCCTATTTCTTATGTTCATATATGTGGTAATATATTCTGCTTCTTTGATCAGTTTTTTATTCAGGCAAAGCAATGCAGAGTTAATTTTTTTACTTTCTGACCTGGCATAAAACTGGCATTGCAGATTGGCCACCCTTTATTGAAACTGCTCGAGTTTCTTTTCCATTGATTTCAATGAAAATCTATAATGGTAAGCTGATCTGTGAAGCCAGTTTTACACTCGGGCAGCAAACTGAAAATCTACCTTGCACTCTTTGCAAAGAATAAAATCATTATCTTTGCTAACAAAGTACATTTATTTTGTTCAGAAAGGAGGAGTGAGCGAGTGGACGCATGGAGATTGTAGTTCCATTTATACCTGTGATGTTAACGTGCATCTCCTTTCTAGATTGCCCTTGCTTGCACGGGATTTGTGATAACAGACCTGAAAACTCAGGGATTTGTCAACCTGGTACATGCAAAGAGGGATTCACAGGTACATTCTGTGACAAGAAGACTGAGCCGTGTGGTCCGAGTGGTTTATCCCAATACTGTCATGCATTTGCTGTGTGTGAATACGACAATGGCACTGCCAGGTAAGGAGAACAAGTGAATAATTTCAAAATAACAATTGCCCCTTCTGCATTTTTAGCCATTAAAAGAAAGAAAAGAAAGACTTGCTTTTATGTAGAGCTTTTCACGATCTTGGGACATCTTTACAGCCAAATTAAGTACTTTTGAAGTGCAGTCACTGTTGTAATGTCGGAAACATGGCAGCAAATTTGTGTACAGCAAGGTCCCATAAACAGTAGTGAGATAATGACCAGATAATCTGTTTAGTAATGTTGGTTATTTCGTGCTGTGGACTTCACTGTATAAATCAATTAGGTATGTTATCCTTGACAGACCTATAACATACAGACATTCTTATGGCTTCATGCACTTCTATTATAAATTTAATTCCACAATTATAATGGGAACTGCCCATGTAAATTTGTCATGCTGTAATGACACCCTCCCACCAGTGATGGCACTATAGACTTGTGCAGCTCCCAACTCTTCAGCCTTTACAGCAGAGAAATTCCTAGTCTCCAAACAACTCTACTTCTCTGCTTCCTAAATTGCTGTAAATTTAGTTATAACTCTAAATAATAATATAAAACAGGAACAAAGTACATGACCTTAAAATGGCAACTGCATTGCATTTGCATGACTTGATTAAACCCAAAATATGACTGATTTGGAAATAAGCAACTGGACTAAATTAGAACTAAAGCTTTTATGAAGAATACAACTTAAAATGAGAGCCAAATTCAAACTAAAGAGATGACTAATACCAACACTAAAATGATTTCTAAAACAAGTGGTCTTAAGTGGAAGTATTGATTGCATGCTTGACCTGTTAACCAACATGCCTTATTTGGCATCGTTAACGGACAAAACTAGTTAATATACCCATGCATATTTTATTAAACTCTTTTATTGACTCAATTATTATCCTTATTGAGAAACTAGAGGTGTGAAAAGTTTAAAACAATTAGCATTTAATACATGGCTTCTTGCCTATGATCTCCATTGGCCATCAATGAAAGAACTGAGTAGAAGCAAGCTGTTTTCTTCAAAATGGGACAGCCTTCACCTTTCCCACATACTTCCTGTCACCAATTCAGGTGCAGCAGGTGAAGCCTGGAAACGGGCTATATGCCGCCCTCTGTTGGGAAATAGTGCAAATGGCGATGAGTGGGCCCTAAAGGAAGAAAACATGTATTAACACATGAGGAAAAAAATCATAATTAAACAAAATATATATAATACCTGTATATAAAAGACTTGCATCTGGCATGTTTAGCATTTCAGACCCCCACTTGACATAGAACTCGAGTAAATCACCATTGAACCATTCTAACTGAATCTTGAAAAAACATACAAAAACACAAAGAAAACCAGTCATTTCCTACTAGTTTTTTGAAAATCTGACATCTCTCTGAGGAAAGGAACCAAGCTGCTGCCAATATAGAGAAACATCCAATAGCAACAACAATAAGCTTCTAATTGCCCACAGGATGCGTCTATTTGGTTAACTTCCACACACGGAGTACCTGAGTAGCGGCTAATGGCCTTAAAGAGAAACATAGGAACATAGAAAATAGGTGCAGGAGTAGGCCATTCGGCCCTTCGAGCCTGCACCACCATTCAATAAGATCATGGCTGATCATTCACCTCAGTACCCCTTTCTTGCTTTCTCTCCATACCCCTTGATCCCTTTAGCCGTAAGGGCCATATCTAACTCCGTCTTGAATATATCCAACAAACTGGCATCAACAACTCTCTGCGGTTGGGAATTCCACAGGTAACAACTCTGAGTGAAGTAGTTTCTCCTCATCTCAGTCCTAAATGGCTTACCCCTTATCCTTAGACTGTGTCCTCTGGTTCTGGACTTCCCCAACATCGGGAACATTCTTCCTGCATCTAACCTATTCAGTCTCGTCAGAATTTTATATGTTTCTATGAGATCCCCTCTCATCCTTCTAAACTCCAGTGAATACAGACCCAGTCGATCCAATCTCTCCTCATATGTCAGTCCTGCCATCCCGGAAATCAGTCTGGTGAACCTTCGCTGCACTCCGTCATTAGCAAGAACGTCTTTCCTCAGATTAGGAGACCAAAACTGAACACAATATTCCAGGTGAGGCCTCACCAAGGTCCTGTACAACTGCAGTAAGACCTCCCTGCTCTTATACTCAAATCCCCTAGCTATGAAGGCCAACATACCATTTGCCGCCTTCACCGTCTGCTGTACCTGCATGCCAACTTTCAATTACTGATGTACCATGACACCCAGGTCTCATTGCACCCCCCCTTTTCCTAATCTGCCGCCATTCAGATAATATTCAGCCTTCGTGTTTTTGCCTCCAAAGTGGATAACCTCACATTTATCCACATTATACTGCATCTGCCATGCATTTGCCCATTCACTTAACGTGTCCAAGTCACCCTGCAGCCTCTAAGCGTCCTCCTCACAGCTCACACCGCCACCCAGCTTAGTGTCATCTGCAAACATGGAGATATTACACTCAATTCCTTCATCTAAATCATTAATGAATATTGTAAACAGCTGGGGTCCCAGCACTGAGCCCTGCAGCACTCCACTAGTCAACTGCCTGCCATTCTGAAAAGGACCCGTTTATCCCGACTCTCTGCTTCCTGTCTGACAACCAGTTCTCTATCCACGTCAGTACATTACCCCCAATACCATGTGCTTTAATTTAGCACACCAATCTCGTGTGTGGGACCTTGTCAAAAGCCTTTTGAAAGTCCAAATACACCACATCCACTGGTTCTCCCTTGTCCGCTCTACTAGTTACATCCTCAAAAAATTCCAGAAGATTTGTCAAGCATGATTTCCCTTTCATAAATCCATGCTGACTTGGACCAATTCTGTCACTGCTTTCCAAATGTGCTGCTATTTCATCTTTAATAATTGATTCCAACATTTTCCCTACGACTGATGTCAGGCTAACCGGTCTATAATTACCTGTTTTCTCTCTCCCTCCCTTTTTAAAAAGTAGTGTTACATTAGCTACCCTCCAGTCCAGAGTCGATAGACTGTTGGAAAATGATCACCAATGCATCCAACCAATGCATCCACTATTTCTAGGGCCACTTCCTTAAGTACACTGAGTTGCAGACTATCAGGCCCTGGGGATTTATCGGCCTTCAATTCCATCAATTTCCTTACCACAATTTCTTGCCTAATAAGGATTTCCTTCAGTTCCTCCTTCTCACTAGACCCTCGGTCCCCTAGTATTTCCGGAAGGATATTTGTGTCTCCCTTCGTGAAGACAGAACCAATGTATTTGTTCAACTGGTCTGCCATTTCTTTGTTCCCCATTATAAATTCACCTGAATCTGACTGCAAGGGACCTACATTTGTCTTCACTAATCTTTTTCTCTTTACATATCTATAGAAGCTTTTGCAGTCAGTTTTTATGTTCCCAGCAAGCTTCCTCTCATACTCTATTTTCCCCTTCCTAATTAAACCCTTTGTCCTCCTCTGCTGAATTCTAAATTTCTCCCAGTCCTCAGGTTTGCTGCTTTTTCTGGCCAATTTATATGCCTCTTCCTTGGATTTAATTTCCCTTGTTAGCCATGGTTGAGCCACCTTCCCCGTTTTATTTTTACTCCAGACAGGGATGTACAATTGTTGAAGTTCATCCATGTGATCTTTAAATGTTTGCCATTGCCTATCCGCCGTCAACCCTTTAAGTGTCATTAGCCAGTCTATCCTAGCCAATTCACGTCTCATACCATCGAAGTTACCTTTCTTTAAGTCCAGGATCCTAGTCTCTGAATTAACTGTGTCACTCTCCATCTTAATGAAGAATTCTACCATATTATGGTCACTCTTCCCCAAGGGCCTCGCACAACAAGATTGCTAATTAATCCTCTCTCATTACACAACACCCAGTCTAAGATGGCCTCCCCCCTAGTTGGTTCCTTGACATATTGGTCTAGAAAACCATCCCTAATACACTCGAGGAAATCCTCCTCCATCGCATTGCTACCAGTTTGGTTAACCCAATCTATATGTAGATAAAAGTCGCTCGTGATAACTGCTGTACCTTTATTGCACGCATCCCTAATTTCTTGTTTAATGCTGTTCCCAACCTCTACTACTGTTTGGTGGTCTGTACACAACTCCCACTAGCGTTTTCTGACCTTTGGTATTCCGCAGCACCACCGATACAGATTCCACATCATCCAAGCTAATGTCCTTCCTTACTATTGCATTAATTTCCTCTTTAACCAGCAACGCTACCCCACCTCCTTTTCCTTTCTGTCTGTCCTTCCTGGTTAGGTTAGCAGCTAAATATCGTAGGGCAAATTCAATGAGACTACATTTCCAGAGCAGAGTCTCACTAGATGGAAATGTGAGTTGGAGATAGGGCAAGGTCACTCCTGCCCTTATTGTGTGATCCACACTCATGTCTAGAGAGTTTCTAGTCCAGAAATGCTGACTAATCCACCTTTATTACTGTGCTCCAGATCCTAGACTAGTTGGAGTCAATGACTTGGACGATCAGGTAGTATTTATTTCAAGTAACATCTCATTTTAATGTTTTCATGCTTTCCCAGATGTCTATGTAAGAATGGATACGAGGGTGATGGGATTACCTGTCAAGTGGAGCATCTTTGTGAAAAGCCTGATCGAGGAGGATGTGCTGAGAATGTGAGCAAAGCTACCATTTCTGTTGTCTGTTGTCAGGAGACTGTATAGCACCCCGATTCAACAACGTGTATTTATATGGCACCTGAAATGGGCGACCAAAGAGCACAGGTTGCAGAGGTAAAGTGAGGCGAGGATCACAGAGCACAGATTTGGATTTAGGACGGGACGAGCTTGAAGAGGTAAGGTGGGGTGAGACCATTGAAGCAGTTGGAAATGAGGATGAGGATTTTGATAGGTTGGGGGACAGGGAGCCATTGTTAGGCCTGTGTGGATAGAGTTGATGGGTAAGCGGAGTTAGTGTGGGGCAGTTTTGGACAATTGGAATTTGTGTATGATGGAGCTCGGGAGGTTGGTGAGGAGGACACTGGGGGTTAGGGAAGGACAGAAGCAAAGTTGAAAGTAAGCAATCTTGGTGATGGACAGAGTGTGGGGTACTGGCTTTAAAATATTGTCTCTTGTAATTTTGAAGCCCTTTATTAAATAAATGTTTGCAAGTTCTGGGTGGAACGATATGTCGGATCTCTAACACATAGTGCTACAATGGAGTAGGAACAGGTTGCATTCCTCATGCTGCTGCAGTCTTGTTTTCAGCCATGTCTCTTTGTGCAGAAGCCAGATGGAGGACAGATGCTTCCCCATAAAGAAAATAAGAGAAACAGAGGGGGCAGTCTGCGTGCAGTTCTGGTCATCACATTACAGGAAAGATGTGATTGCACTTAGAGAGGGTACAGAGGAGATTTACGAGAATATTGCCTGGACTGGAGAATTTTAGCTATGAGGAAAGATTGGATAGGCTGGGTTTG
Source organism: Pristiophorus japonicus (assembly GCF_044704955.1). Lineage (NCBI taxonomy): Eukaryota > Metazoa > Chordata > Chondrichthyes > Pristiophoridae > Pristiophorus > Pristiophorus japonicus. Next base: position 50,108,378 of record NC_091988.1, read on the forward strand.
TTTTCTTTGGAGCAGAAGAGACTGAGGTGTATAAAATTATGAGGGGCCTAGAAAGGGTGGATAGGAAGGACCGATTTCCCTTAGCAGAGGGGTCAACAACCAGGAGGCATAGATTTAAAGTAATTGGTAGGAGGTTTAGAGGTGATTTGAGGGGAATTTTTTTCACCCAGAGGGTGGTGGGGGTCTGGAATTCACTGCCTGAAAGGGTGGTAGAGGCAGAAATCCTCACCACATTTAAAAAGTACTTGGACATGCACTTGTGAAGTGCTGTAACCTGCAAGGCTACGGACCAAGAACTGTAAAGTGGGATTAGGCTGGATAGCTCTTTGTCGGCCGGCACGAATACGATGAGCCGAATGACTTCCTTCCATGCTGTAAATTTCTATGATTCAGTCATCTCCAGGCCATGCTAATGCACTTCTTAATGACTGGTTCAGAGCATAATGGCCCTGAAATCCCGGTCCACTGCTTCCTGCAGGTGCTCGACAGAAAATGGTAAAAAAGATGCGCACCTACCTTAGCCTGCTGCGCCCACCAGCGATCCCGGTCCTGAGGCCTTCACTCCCTGCGCATTGGAGCGCGTGCACGTCTGGGCAGCCAATCCAGGTGCAGTATTTTCTCAGTCATAATAATGGGAACTCCGTAAGTAGGAATTCTCATTATTATGATTGAGAACCCCCCCCCCCCGCCAACACCCATACACCAATAAAAAAATAGAAAAAATACATCACATATTTAAGATTAATTTAAATTAAAGTTAATAAATGTCTGAAAAAATATATATGTTCCGATTTTTAAACAAGTTTTAAAATTGTGGTCTAAAATAAACTTACCTTAGTGGGCAGGGTTTTTAACATTAAAATGTGTTTTAAAAATTTTATTTTGCTATGTTTTTGTACGTTTTAAAACTCTTATGCTGGTAAAAGTAGGCTATGCGCCTGCTTTTACCAGGTGCAAGAGTTTTCAGGACATTCGCTGGGCATGATATGGGTAAATACCGCAATCGTGCCCATGCGAATGTCCTGGCTATGGGGATATTGAGGATCTGTCAAGCCAGAGCTTGACAGATCGGAAAAGCCGGTTTTCGGCGCGTACGCACACCGAAAACCGGCTTTTGCGATGCCTTCCTGGGTCCGTACACACTCCGTACGGACCCGGGGAGGCTGGCATGTTCAGCCCAATATTCAGAGGCCTGGAAAGAGTTGGTTCATGGCCTAGGGTGACCAGAGTAGACAAAAACAGGCGTCAAAGCAGAGGTGTATACTTTCAAATAGTAATAACATAAGAACAAGGGTCCTTAAATTAATTTGTGAGATACCAATATGCAAACGTTTAATGCATTTATCTGTAAGTTCTTGGAGCTCCTTGTATCTTGTATCGACCATGGTCAAGAGTGCAAATGGCAGCACTACTCCCAGACCTCTTCCAATTCTGTCATGATTTGCACAAGAGTTGACGTGGGCATAGTACTAGATTATTTATTTATTTCATAATATGGAAAAAAAATTTGCATTATTAATTTGTTTTGAATAATTGGAACATGTGATCCCATTTTCATTCACAGCATCAGAATGAAATATGATTTTAAAAGGCAAAGTTAGGATTTCTTTTTCAATCTATTCTTTGAGCAATATTTAGCTTGGCATGAGGCATGGAGTGCGATTGTTGCAGTTAAATTGGCCTGGTGTGTGCACGCTTTGAACTTTGTTATTGCCGTTAGATCCGGGACTATTTGATAGCAATCTGTTCTGCCATTCTGTTGCAAAGTGAATAAACGATCCAGTTTGAAAACTAACAATGACAGCTATTTGCAACAGTAGTGAGGCCAAGAAACGCATAGAGATTACAACTGACATTAGAGATGAATGTCCTGAGTGAGTGGGATGGGGGCTTTGCAATGCTACCGTGGATAATGGCCTGGCGTTTTTTACATGTTTGCTTTTTTATTGCAGGCAGAATGTTTTAGTCTAGGTCCTGGGAACATAACCTGCCAATGCAACACTGGATGGACTGGAGATGGGAGAATGTGTACTGAAATAAATGAATGCTTATTGAGCACCCGAGGAGGCTGCGACGAGAATGCTGACTGCCAGTATGTTGGGCCCGCACAGGTACCGCTTACTGGTTTATCTGAACTTTTCTTTTTTAAGAAAAGCATAAGATGAAGAGCCTTGGCAATAGAGAGCAATAAGCATTGATGAAGGGAAAAGGCTGTATGTGTCTGCAGAGGGCAGTGGCTATTGGAGTTATGCAGTGGCCCATTCTGGTTTTTACTATTCATAAATGATGACAAAGGTATACAATGAAAAGAAGCCTTAAAGGAGTAAAATGCAGCATGAGGAAATAACAGCAATTAAACTGATAGAGCTGAAAATATGTGGTCATTCCAGCAAACTGCCTCTGTAACTTCAGTTGGAGATGCCAGAATTGCTGGAAACTAGGCTGGGACTCAGTGATATGTCAGCTCTTGTCCTCGCGCTCAGGTTTCTGGCATGGCCTTGTGGGGATAGAACCTCTTCCTACCCCTTACAAGGTTATTGAAGTAAGGGTGTAATATGTCCTTACTATACAGTACACATGCACACAAGGCCCATACTTGAGAGAAGGTCACTCTGTGACCAGTAACCTTTATTAGCCAGCACTGAAGTGCAGAAGGTGGGTGGAGCTTCCCCTTTTATACCTGAAAGGAGTGTCTCCCACAAGTTCACTACCTAGTGGTCAGTGTTCTCACGGTGCAGAACTTAGGTCAGTTTATACACGGGTTACAATGACAGTTGAATACATGACATCACCTTCCCCCCCCCAAAGTCTTATTAGGATCACAGGTTAAGTCTCTCTGGTGGTTTACGCTCCCTTGTAGAGCGCCTGAGTTGGGGCTCCGGTTGTTGGGCGCTGGCCTGAGTGTCTGCTGTTTGCGGTGCCTCAGGCCTGTCCGCACTGCCCACAGTGACTGGGCTTTCCTCCACTTGGTTCCGGTGTTCGGTCACCTGTGGTGGAGTGAGCTCTACATCGTGTTCTTCCTCTGCTTCTTCTATGGGGTTGCTGAACCACCTTTTTGTTTGATCCACGTGTTTTGTCCGTTGATAAGTTTAACTACCAGAATCCTATTCCCCTCTTTAGCAATCACAGTGCCTGTGAGCCATTTGGGCCCTGCAGCATAGTTGAGGACAAAGACAGGGTCATTGACATCAATATATCGCGCCCTCGCATTCCTGTCACAGTAGTCACATTGTGACCGGCGCCTGCTCTCAACAATTTATTTCATGGTGGAGTGTATAAGGGATAACCTGGTTTTGAGCGTCCTTTTCATTAGCAGCTCTGCAGGTGGAACCCCTGTGAACGAGTGTGGTCGGGATCTGTAGGCCCACAGGAGGCGTGATAAGCGGCTTTGTAGGGAACCCCCTTGGATTCTGAGCATCCCCTGTTTGATTATCTGCTCTGCTCGTTCCGCCTGGCTGTTTGAGGCCGGCTTGAACGGTGCCCTTCTGACATGGTTGATACCATTTCCTGCCATGAAGTCCTGGAATTCAATGCTTGTAAAGCACGGGCCATTGTTGCTGACCAAGACGTCCGGTAGACCATGGACGGCGAACATTGCCCGTAGACTTTCTACCGTGGCAGAGGATGTGCTTGAATTGAGAATGTCACACTCGATCCATTTGAAGTAGGCGTCTACTGCAACCAAAAACATTTTTCCCATGAAAGGACCTGCGTAGTCCACATGGATGCGTGACCATGGCTTGGCGGGCCAGGACCAGGGGCTAAGGGGGGCTTCCCTGGGCGCATTGCCCAGCTGGGCACACATGTTGCACCTGCGAACACAAAGTTCCAGGTCTGCATCTATCCCTGGCCACCAAATGTGTGACCTGGCAATTGCCTTCATCATGACAATGCCCGGGTACTCATTGTGGAGTTCTCGGATGAACACCTCTCTGCCCATCTGGGGCATGACTACTCGGTTTCCCCATAGTAGGCAGTCGGCCTGAATCGAGAGTTCATCCTTGCGCCTGTGAAATGGTTTAAATTCCTCAGGGCATGCCCCGTACGTGGCTGCCCAGTCCCCATTCGGGACACATTTCGTGACTAAAGACAGTAGCGGGTCTCTTATTTGTTCAGACTTTGATCTGACGGGCTGAGCCTTCGCTTTCGAAAGCTTCAACAGCCATGACCATCTCAGCAGCATGCTCGGTTGCCCCCTCGGTGGTGGCTAGTAGAAGCTTGCTGAGTGCATCGGCTTTTGTGGAGGTGTTCTTCAGTATCGCAACCCGTGATGAGGATGTTGTCTTGAAAAACCACCGAACTTGGAATCGGCTTGAGGAGGCTTTCCATGTTTCATTGAAAGATCGCGGTGACCGAGCGAATCCCGAACGGACAGCTGTTGTACTCAAACAACCCCTTGTGTGTCGTGATGGTGGTCAGCTTCTTCGACTCACTCGCCAGCTCCTGGGTCATGTAAGCTGAGGTCAGGTCCAATTTTGAAAAAAGTGTGCCACCGGATAGCGTCGCAAAGAGGTCCTCCGCTCTCGGTAACAGGTTCTGGTCTTGGAGTGACACCCGATTGATGGTGGCCTTGTAATCACCACATATCCTGACCGACCCATCCACCTTGAACACCGGCACAATCGGGCTCGCCCAGTCACTGAATTCGACTGGCGAGATGATGCCTTCCCTCAGCAGGCGGTCCAATTCGCCTTCTATCTTTTCCCGCATCACGTACAGCACCGCTCTGACCTTGTGGTGTACTGGCCTGGTGTCCGGGTTTATGTGAATCACTACCTTGGCCCCCGTGAAAGTGCCAATGCCGGGTTGAAATAGTGAGTCAAATTTGTCCAGGACCTGTGAGCATGATATTCGCTCCACAGAAGAAATTGCATTGACATCGCCCCATTTCCAGTTCATGACAGCAAGCCAACTCCTCCCCAGTAGTGCGGGACCGTTCCCCAGGACAATCCATAGTGGCAACCTGTTCTCCGAATCTTTGTGGGTCACGACTACCGTGACACTGCCTAGCACCGGAATGATCTCCTTTGTATATGTCCGTAGCTGTGCGTCAATCGGCACTAATTTTGGCCTCCTGGCCTTCGACGCCCATAACTTTTTGATACTCATCAGGGACTGGCTGGCCCCCTGTCTCGCTCCATTGTTATTGGGATGCCATTGAGGAGCACTTTCATCATTATCGGTGGCATCCTGGTGTATGAACTGTATATGTGCTCCACATGAACTCGCTGAACTTCCACTTCCAGCGATTTCCCCCAGTGTCCATTTGGCCTCGTAGGGCTTACATCAGGCCCATCCTCCTCGTACATCAACCTGGCTGCAGGCTTCCTGTACATACGCGCCAAGTGACCGCTGACGTTGCAGTTTCTGCAGGTATATTGCTGATACCTGCAAGCTCTGGCTGTGTGTTTGCCTCCACACCTCCAACATGAGCCGTTGTTGGAAACAAAAGGTCCATTACCAGTCGATCGTCTCTGACTGTCTCTGTAACTGTCCTTAAGCGCACCATTGACAGGTGTTGATGGCCCCATTACTGGCCGCATTGTCCATTGCGAAGGCATGAATCGCCGTTCAGCTAGCCACTGACTCTGTTGCATTCCCCCTTTGGGTTCGACTTCATGTTCGGGTATGTCCGATTGCCCCTGTCTGCCTGGAGAACTGTGTGTCCTGTTAACAATGTTGACTCCCTGTCCATTTGCTGCATTTAAACCAAGATTTTTGTCAAACATCATTCTGGTCTCTTCCTCCCCTGAGATAAATGTCTGGGCCATCAAAGCCGCCGTTTCCAGGGTCAAGTCTTTGGTCTCAATCAGTTTCCTGAAAACCCCAGCGTGCCCGATGCCCTCAATAAGAAAGTCTCACAGCATCTTCGCTCTGCATGCATCTGGGAACTTATATAGGCTCGCCAGTCGCCGGAGGTCTGCCACAAAGTCTGGAACGCTTTGCCCTTCTCGCCGCCGGTGCGTGTAAAACCAGTGTCTCACCATGTGCATGCTGCTCGCCGGCTTAAAGTATTTCCCGATCAACTTATTGAGCTCTTCAAAAGTCTTGTCCGCCGGTTTCTCTGGCGCTAGAAGGTCCTTCATCAGGGAGTACGTCCTGGATCCATAAACCGTCAGGAGATGAGCCCTGCGTTTGTCGGCCGAATCCTGTCCCAGCCATTCCTTAGTGACGAAACTTTGCTGTAGTCTCTCAATAAAATCGTCCCAATCATCTCGTCTGTGCTGCTAGTGGCCATGCTCGTGTGGTTTAAATCCCAGTCTCCCGTCGCCAATAATATGTCCTTACTATACAGCACAAATGCACATAAGGCCCATACTTGAGAGAAGGTCACTCTGTGACCAATAACCTTTATTAGCCAGCACTGAAGTGCAGAAGGTGGGTGGAGCTTTCCCTTTTATACCTGAAAGTCCAGGTTAGGAGTGTCTCCCACAAGTTCACCACCTAGTGGTCAGTGTTCTCACGGTGTACAACTTAGGTCAGTTTATAAATGGGTTACAATGACAGTTGAATACATGACAGGGTGAATGGCCTGGGCCAGGGACGGAGACTCTGAATGTCAGAGTTCCATGCCCTGGGGCCACTTGGAAATTTGGCACATGATCAGCACAAGTACACATGACATGTATAGGCCGACCAAAGAGCAGTTGTGGGATTTATCAGAGATCCAGGCCGGGATGGTGGCCTAGATCTCTGAATACTTAGCCATAACAAAAATCACAATTTCACACCAACTAAACCCACATAAATTTTGGGACCTCTCCCTGAGCCTGCAAACTTTGTTGTGGTCAGCAGTGGAGGTCAGGAGTGGACATATCTCACCATTTTACACCCTGTAGATTTTTAGTCCCAATATACCAGGTACCCAAACTGAACGCATATCATTCCATCTGGGCTCATTAGGTTAAATTTGGGGCCTCCGTTATTTCTTCTCCATTTCCCTCCGGATCCTTTGATGCATCCCGGCACAGGTTAGATGCAGGAAGAATGTTCCCAATGTTGCGGAAGTCCAGAACTAGGGGTCACAGTCTAAGGATAAGGGGTAAGCCATTTAGGACCGAGATGAGGAGAAACTTCTTCACCCAGAGAGTGGTGAACCTGTGGAATTCTCTACCACAGAAAGTTGTTGAGGCCAATTCACTAAATATATTCAAAAAGAAGTTAGATGTAGTCCTTACTACTAGGGGGATCAAGGGGTATGGCAAGAAAGCACGAATGGGGTACTGAGGTTGCATGTTCAGCCATGAACTCATTGAATGGCGGTGCAGGCTCGAAGGGCCGAATGACCTACTCCTGCACCTACGTTTCTACTATGTCCTTAGGTTAACTCATTTCTTTAATAGTTTCATTTCAATTTATTGCAATATCTCTCATCTGGCTTTTATTCAATTCACGATTTACCTTATCCCAATAACCTTCCCTTTTTATAAACATTGATGCAAAGTGCTTGTTACGTATCCATGCCAATTTCCATTCATTATTCTCATTATTCCCTCAGCTACCATCTCACATTTAACAATTTCCTATTTGTTGGATACTTAATAGTTCTTTTTACTATTTTTTGACACTCTCTACTCACTCTCCCTCTTTGCTCTCCCTACCCCTTAATGTTTTTCCTTATTTTCTCTCATTTTTATTATCTGTGTAGGCCCTATATGCTTTTTCCTTTAGCTTTACATAGAAACATAGAAATTTACAGCACAGAACGTGACCATTTCGGCCCATCGTGTCCGCGCCGGCCGACAAAGAGCCGCACGGCCCTTGGTCAGCAGCCCTAAAGGTTACATATAAACTTATGAACAATGACGGAAAGGCAAAGAGCACCCAGCCCAACCAGTCCGCCTCACACAACTGCGATACCCCTTATACTGAAACACTCTCCACTCCACCCCAACCGGAGCCATGTGCTCTCCTGGGAGAGACAAAAACCAGATTAAAAACCTAGGCCAATTTAGGGAGAAAAAAATCTGGGAAAATTCCTCTCCGACCCGTCCAGGAGATCACCCTGGCCGTATTCTATTCCCTGCAGTAATTACCATTATATCTGTGCCGTCCAACAAAAGGTCATTCTGTCTAATCCCAATTAGCAGCTCTAGGTCCATAACCCTGCAGGTTACTGCGCTTCAAGGTCCATCCAACCATCTCTTAAAAATGGTGAGGGTTTCAGCATCCACCACTCTTCCAGGCAGCGAGTTCCAGATCCCCACAACCCTCTGCATAAAGAAGCTCTCCCTTTAAATCCCCTCTAAACCTTCCACCAACCACCTTAAAACTATGCCCCCTCGGAATAGACTCCTCCACCAATGGAAATAGACCCTTACTATCCACTATGTCCAGGCCCCTCAATATTTTGTACACCTCAATGAGATCTCCTCTCAACCTCCTCTGTTCCAATGAGAACAAATCCAGCCTATCCAGTCTGTCCTCATAACTAAGATTCTCCATTCTAGGCAGCATCCTAGTAAATCTCTTCTGCACCCTCTATAGCGCAATCACATCCTTCCTATAATACGGCGACCAGAACTGCACGCAGTACTCCAGCTGTGGCCTAACCAAAGTATTATACAATTTAAGCATAACCTCCTGCTCTTATATTCTATGCCTTGGCCAATAAAGATAAGCATTCCATATGCCTTGTTAACCACCTTATCCACCTGACCTGCTACTTTCAGGGATTTGTGGACAAGCACTCCAAGGTCTCTTTGTTACTCTATTAAGTGGCCTACTGCTTAATGTGTATACTCGTTCCTTATTAGCCCTCCCAAAGTGCATCATCCTTCACTTCTCTAAATTAAATTCCATTTGCTACTGCTCTGCCCACCTGACCAGTAGATTGATATCCTCCTGCAGCCCATGACTTTCCTCTTCCTTATCAACCACACAGCCAATTTTAATGTTGGTCTGCAAACTTCTTAATCATACTCCCTATATTCAAATCTAAATCATTGATATATACCACAAAAAGTAAGGGACCCAGTACTGACCCCTGCGGAACCCCACTGGAAACATCTTCCAGTCACACACACATATCCATCAATCATTACCCTTTGCTTCCTACCTCCAAGCCAATTTTGGATCCAACTTGCCACTTTGCCCTGTATCCCATGGGCTTTAACCTTCATGACCAGTCTACCATGTGGGACCTTATCAAAAGCCTTGCTAAAGTCCATATACACTACATCGTACCACTACCCTCATCGACCCTCTTGGTTACCTCCTCAAAAAATTCAGTCAGGTTAGTCAAACACAATCTTCCCTTAACAAATCCGTGCTGACTGTCCCTAATTAATCCTTGCCTTTCCAAATGCAGATTTATTCTGTCTTTCAGGATTTTTTCCAATAATTTTCCCACCACTGAGGTTCTGCTGACAGACCTGTAATTACTCGGCCTATCCCTTTTTCCCTTCTTAACAAGGGTACTACATTAGCAGTCCTCCAATCCTCCGGCACCATGCCCAAATCCAAAGAGGACTAGAAAACGATGGTCAAGGCCTCTGCTATTTCCTCTTTTACTTTAGTTTGTTTCTAGCCTCTTTAATCATCCACAGCATCTTGAAACTTGAAGTAATCTTTTTTAATGGCATATATTTCTTCTGCATTTTTGCAATCTCCTTTTTAAAATGATCCCATTGTTGATCAGGTCTGCTCATTTCTCTTTCCGTCTTGCCTCAAGTAGCTTGCTCCTCATTTCTAAAATCTGCCCTATTTCAATCTGATGGCCTTTTTATTGTACTAACTTTCCCCTTTTTTTATATGGGCCTAAAGCCTTTTCACATTATGGTCACTTCTCCCAAGGGTCTTGCCCAGCTTTAACTCATTGACCCGAACTATTTTACTCATAATTAGATCTAGCATTGCCTGTCCTCCTTGTACGCATATGAACATGCTAGTTGAGGAAAGAGTCCTGCACACATTTTAGGAATTCCAGTAGCTAACCTTTGTCAAATCATTTGCAGGCCACTTGTATTGTAAAGTGTCTTGATTATGCGGTTGGGTTGGAGCATTAAATATTGCAATCTTAGCTTTTTCTTTGCTCAATCGTTAACCCCTTGATATTAGAGTGATAATAAAATAATGCTATGTTTTGATAACCATCTTTTGATTTCATCCTATGGTATCAAGAGTCGCTGTACTTGCAGGAGAGGGTTTGCTGGCGATGGCAAGACATGCTCTCCTATTAACCCATGCCTGGAAGAGAATGGTGGATGCCATGTAATGGTAAACAAATAATCGTTTATCATACTTGTGTGTTATTTCCATAACCTCCAATATCAGTTTGTAGTTCTCTTTTGATTCAACATTCACTTTGGTAGGCCCTGTTAGACACCATCTATTACGATATTGTATAATGTGTCATCATCATAGGCGGTCCCTCGCATCGAGGATGACTTGCTTCCATGTCAAAAAGGGATGAGTTCACAGATATTTCAATGAAGGACCTAAAATTCCAGGTCCCAAACTACATGTTGAAGGGTGGAAGATGCCTGTGTGTGGATTTTTTGAATGTGGTGGCCGTTGCACACCAGCCACCACACGGGCTTGACAGAGCTAGGTCTTGGTCCAGTGGCAAGGATTAATCAAAACGACTGGAGACCAGTTCTGCTGCACGGACCTAGTGCGCACACATATCACAGTGTGGGCTGGCCCGTGCTGCCCCTGGGCCCTTGTCTCTTCTGGGCCCTGAACTCACGCCACTCCTTGGTCCCGATCACGGAACACAACAACTTGTGTTTATATAGCGCCTTTAACATAGTAAAACGTCCCAGGGTGCTTCACAACAGCGTAATCAGACAGAATTTGTCACCATCTATCACCCAGCCAAGAAGTGAGAAAACTACCCAATAAGAGATGATAAATGAAATGAAAATAGAACTTGGGATTTGAAACCTCAAATCTGTGGTTGGGAGTCTTAGAACCCTGACCTGCCTAAATTTCATGTGTGTTAATCAAAACCTGTGTAAAATGTAATTTAATTTAATATTATACAAAATGAAAGTTAAATGTTTTCATCTATAGGCTGAATGTGAGCCCATTGAGAATGGAAATCGAAAGTGTACCTGCCCTCAAGACTATGCTGGAGATGGGATAATGTGCTTTGGGGACATATTAACAGTAAGTAGAATAACAATGTATACACTACAATACCTAATTCGAAAAAAATAATACAATTATTTTGTGAAATCTTTAATGTATCTCATTTCTATCTATTTGTACAGTACCCACTTAATTTGTCATTTTGAGATTTTTCTTTATTTGTTTTGAAGGAGCTGGCATCAAGTGCGTACTTTTCAGGGTTTAATGACTGGCTCCAGGTATGTAACCCACATGGTTTAATTTCAGCTGCAAGCTACAAATAGGAATATGTTCTGAACTCAATTAAAAATAACATCTATTTATTTGCAATTGAAATCTTTTTGAAATTTTTCCCTCTGTGAATTGATTATTTCTTGTTTAAGGTTTCATTTTGGAGTATTAAAATGATTTGTCTGTCTTTCCATCATATTGTGAGTTGCTAAATGTCCGCTCTGAGTGGTTGCTCTCCCTGTTGTGAATGCTCTCTCATCCATTCCACTCCAATTACCAAAGTTCCCCGAGCCGGCCAAAGGAATGTTTCCTGAGACAATAACAGCTGGAACTCATTTTGGTCTCCTGGATTCCATGGGGGTAAAATTTATCTTTGGAGGGGGTGCTTGTTGTACACCTTCTCAATTTTCCTTTCCCTTGAAGGCGAGCTGTGTAAAGGGTGGTCAATCCACTAGCACCCATCTTGTTCCCTGCCGAAACTGAATTTTACCCCCACCTCCATGTTTGATACTCAGCACAAGCTGGTTCCTTATGAAGCAAACAGAGAGATAATCTCCGCAGAAACCTCCAGTAATATTAGGCAACAAATATGCTTTTATTTATAATAACTACTATGTTGTGATTCAATAAGCTGTTTCATCACATTACAGAGCATAAGAAAGTTCATATTTTTATAAGTATCTCTGAGCACTGGCTCGTTCCAGTTGCTTTCTGTAAAAGCTGGTTTGGCTGAATCCCCATTATCACCAGGAATATCTCGGACATGAAATTGTTTGTTATATGAATCAGGATGTTAATGTTTCCATAATAATTTTGTTTACCTATTTGCGTTGCTCTGTGGTGAGTCCATCATATCCAAAAAGGTTCCACAGGCTGCACAACCTTCTATGTTTTTGAATAGATGCTTTTGGAAATCTTTCCAGTTAGCTGCATACATAATTATCAGCCCTTCGGCTCAGGCAGATTACAGGGTTATCATCTTTTATTTTCCTATATCCTATTGCAGTCAGCTGTGGCTCAGTGGGTAGCACTTTCACCTCAGAGTCAGAAGGTTGTGGGTTTAAGTCCCACTCGAGGAGCACAAAAAATCTAAGCTGAGGGAGTGTTGTACTGTCAGAGGTGCTGTCTTTCGGAAGAGTCCTTAAACCGAGGCCCTGTCTGCTCTCTCAAGTGGACGTAAAAGATCCCACGGCACTATTTTGAAGAAGAGCAGGAGAGTTATCCCCGATGTCCTGGCCAATATTTATGGAAGCACTTATTTGTACTGCCAAAATGGCTACCATGCTCCACCCTTTGTTTCTGATTGGTCCCCTTGGAGGATAAGCCACACCCTGAAGTTTCACAGGAACGTGTAACTGGAACCGCCCATCCAAGGTCTCACTGACTTTGCAAATTGTAACTCGATCCACTTTGACTTCCTGTAGCAACAGAGGACAGAACTCCCCAGAAGACAGCAAAGGCCAGCCAAAGTGCCTTACCCCAGTCCAAGTACATCCCTCCCCCAGCCAAAGTGCCTGACCACAGTCCAAGTGCATGTCACCCCCAGCCAAAGTGCCTTACCCCAGTCCAAGTGCATCCCTCCCCAAGCCAAAATGCCTTTTACAAGCGCAAGTGAATCCTTCCCCTACTGCCGACTATCATAGATGGGGCATTGTGTACGGATTATTAACAGGTTTATTGGGTATGAAGTGAATAGTGACAGTGTAATGACTTCTGGATATCATCCACTCCATTGATATCCCTTGTAGGGTGTTGGAAGAACGTGATCCGTCTTCCCTGAGTTTCCCATCTCCCTTCCGATTACCCCCTCCCCACCACCCGCGGCTCTCTCTCTCTCTCCCCCTAGCCTTTCTCTCTCTTCCCGTCCCTCCCAGCCTCACTCTCTTCCCCGCCGCCACCCCCCCCCCCGCCAGCCTCACTCTCTTCCCCCTGCTCCCCCCCAAGCCTCACTCTCTTCCCCCCCAGCCTCACTCTCTTCCCCCCCAGCCTCATTCTCTTCCCCCCCCGGCCAGCTTCACTCTCTTCCCCCCTCCCCCAGCCTCACTCTCTTCCCCCCTGTCCGTCCCCCCCCCCCAGCCTCACACTCTTTCCCCCCCCAGCCTCACACTCTTTCCCCCCCAGCCTCACACTCTTCCCCCCCCCCCAGCCTCACACTCTTCCCCCCCCAGCCTCACACTCTTTCCCCCCCCAGCCTCACACTCTTTCCCCCCCAGCCTCACACTCTTTCCCCCCCCAGCCTCACACTCTTTCCCCCCCAGCCTCACACTCTTTCCCCCCCAGCCTCACACTCTTTCCCCCCCAGCCTCACACTCTTTCCCCCCCAGCCTCACACTCTTTCCCCCCCAGCCTGACACTCTTTCCCCCCCAGCCTCACACTCTTTTCCCCCCCAGCCTCACACTCTTTCCCCCCCCCAGCCTCACACTCTTTCCCCCCCCCAGCCTCACTCTCTTTCCCCCCCCAGCCTCACTCTCTTCCCCCCCCAGCCTCACTCTCTTCCCCCCCCAGCCTCACTCTCTTCCCCCCCCAGCCTCACTCTCTTCCCCCCCCCAGCCTCACTCTCTTCCCCCCCCAGCCTCACTCTCTTTCCCCCCCCCCCAGCCTCACTCTCTTCCGCCCCCCAACCTCACTTTCTTCCCCCCCCAGCCTCATTCTCTTCGCCCCCCCCAATCCTCACTCTCTTCCCCCCCCAGCCTCATTCTCTTCACCCGCCTCCCCCCCCAGCCTCACTCTCTTCCCCCCCCACCGCCGCCAGCCTCACTTCCCCGCCCCCCGCGAGCCTCTCTTCACCCCCTCCCCCCCAGCCTCTCTTCACCCCCTCCCCCCCAGCCTCTCTTTCCACCCCCCAGCATCTCTCCGCCAGCCCCCAGCCTCGCTCCCCCCCCGCCCCCACAGCCTCTCTCCCCGCCCCCCCAGCCTCTCTCCCCGCCCCCCCAGCCTCTCTTCCCCCTACCAGCCTCTCTTCCCCCTACCAGCCTCTCTTCCCCCCCTGCCCCCAGCCTCTCTTCCCCCCCTGCCCCCAGCCTCTCTTCCCCCCCCCACCCCCAGCATCTTTTCCCCACTCCCCCCAGCCTCTCTTCTGCCCCCCCGCCTCTCTTCCGCCCCCCCACCCGCCTCTCTTCCACCCCCCCCCGCCTCTCTTCCGCCCCCCCCAGCCTCTCTTCTGCACCTCCCCTAGTCTCTCTTCCTCCCTTCCCCCCAGCCTCTCTTCCCCCCCCCCCCCCAGCCTCTCTTCCCCCCCCCCCCAGCCTCTCTTCCCCCCCCCCCCCAGCCTCTCTTCCCCCCCCCCCCAGCCTCTCTTCCCCCCCCCAGCCTCTCTTCCCCCCCCCAGCCTCTCTTCCCCCCCCCAGCCTCTCTTCCCCCCCCCAGCCTCTCTTCCCCCCCCAGCCTCTCTTTCCCCCCCCCCAGCCTCTCTTTCCCCCCCAGCCTCTCTTTCCCCCCCAGCCTCTCTTTCCCCCCCCAGCCTCTCTTTCCCCCCCACCCCCGCCAGCCTCTACGCGCCCCCCCCCCCAGCCTCTCTTCCCCCCCCCCAGCCTCTCTTCCCCCCCCAGCCTCTCTTCCCCCCCCAGCCTCTCTTCCCCCCCCCAGCCTCTCTTCCCCCCCCCAGCCTCTCTTCCCCCCCCCCAGCCTCTCTTCCCCCCCCCCCAGCCTCTCTTCCCCCCCCCCCAACCTCTCTTCCCCCCCCCAGCCTCTCTCCCCCCCCCCCAGCCTCTCTTCCCCCCCCCCCAGCCTCTCTCCTCCCCCCCAGCCTCTCTCCCCCCCCAGCCTCTCTTCCCCCCCCCCCCCAGCCTCTCTTCCCCCCCCCAGCCTCTCTCCCCCCCCCCCCCAGCCTCTCTCCCCCCCCCAGCCTCTCTCCCCCCCCCCCAGCCTCTCTCTTTCCCCCCCCCCCCAGCCTCTCTCCCCCCCCCCAGCCTCTCTCCCCCCCCCCCAGCCTCTCTCTTTCCCCCCCCCCCAGCCTCTCTTCCCCCTCCCAGCCTCTCTTCCCCCCCCAACCTCTCTTCCCCCCCCCCCCAACCTCTCTTCCCCCCCCAACCTCTCTTCCTTCCCCCCCCCAGCCTCTTTTCCCCCCCCCAGCCTCTCTTCCCCCCCCCTTCCCCCCCCCCCAGCCCCTCTCCCCCCCTCCAGCCCCTCTCCCCCCCTCCAGCCCCTCTCCCCCCCCAGCCCCTCTCCCCCCCCAGCCCCTCTCCCCCCCCCCCCAGCCCCTCTCCCCCCCCCCCCAGCCCCTCTCCCCCCCCCCCCCAGCCCCTCTCCCCCCCCCCCAGCCCCTCTCCCCCCCCAGCCCCTCTTTCCCCCCCCCAGCCCCTCTTCCCCCCCCAGCCCCTCTTCCCCCCCCAGCCCCTCTTCCCCCCCCCAGCCCCTCTTCCCCCCCCCAGCCCCTCTTCCCCCCCCGCAGCCCCTCTTCCCCCCCCGCAGCCCCTCTTCCCCCCCCGCAGCCCCTCTTCCCCCCCCGCAGCCCCTCTTCCCCCCCCCAGCCTCTCTTCGCCCCCCCCAGCCTCTCTTCGCCCCCCCCAGCCTCTCTTCCCCCCCCCCCCCCAGCCTCTCTCCCCCCCCCCCAGCCTCTCTTCCCCCCCCCCCAGCCTCTCTTCCCCCCCCCCCAGCCTCTCTTCCCCCCCCCCCAGCCTCTCTTCATCCCCCCCCAGCCTCTCTCCCCCCTCCCCAGCCTCTCTCCCCCCTCCCCAGCCTCTCTCCCCCCCCCCCAGCCTCTCTCCCCCCCCCCCAGCCTCTCTCTTTCCCCCCCCCAGCCTCTCTCCCCCCCCCCCAGCCTCTCTCCCCCCCCCCCCAGCCTCTCTCTTTCCCCCCCCCCCCAGCCTCTCTCTTTCCCCCCCCCCCCAGCCTCTCTCTTTTCCCCCCCCCCAGCCTCTCTCTTTCCCCCCCCCCCCAGCCTCTCTTCCCCCTCCCAGCCTCTCTTCCCCCCCCAACCTCTCTTCCCCCCCCCCCCAACCTCTCTTCCCCCCCCCAACCTCTCTTCCTTCCCCCCCCCCCAGCCTCACTCTCTTCCGCCCCCCAGCCTCACTTTCTTCCCCCCCCAGCCTCATTCTCTTCGCCCCCCCCAATCCTCACTCTCTTCCCCCCCCAGCCTCATTCTCTTCACCCGCCCCCCCCCCCAGCCTCACTCTCTTCCCCCCCCACCGCCGCCAGCCTCACTTCCCCGCCCCCCGCGAGCCTCTCTTCACCCCCTCCCCCCCAGCCTCTCTTCACCCCCTCCCCCCCAGCCTCTCTTTCCACCCCCCAGCATCTCTCCGCCAGCCCCCAGCCTCGCTCCCCCCCCGCCCCCACAGCCTCTCTCCCCGCCCCCCCAGCCTCTCTTCCCCCTACCAGCCTCTCTTCCCCCTACCAGCCTCTCTTCCCCCCCTGCCCCCAGCCTCTCTTCCCCCCCTGCCCCCAGCCTCTCTTCCCCCCCCCACCCCCAGCATCTTTTCCCCACTCCCCCCAGCCTCTCTTCTGCCCCCCCGCCTCTCTTCCGCCCCCCCACCCGCCTCTCTTCCACCCCCCCCCGCCTCTCTTCCGCCCCCCCCCAGCCTCTCTTCTGCACCTCCCCTAGTCTCTCTTCCTCCCTTCCCCCCAGCCTCTCTTCCCCCCCCCCCCCCCCAGCCTCTCTTCCCCCCCCCCCCCCCAGCCTCTCTTCCCCCCCCCCCCCCAGCCTCTCTTCCCCCCCCCAGCCTCTCTTCCCCCCCCAGCCTCTCTTCCCCCCCCCAGCCTCTCTTCCCCCCCAGCCTCTCTTTCCCCCCCCAGCCTCTCTTTCCCCCCAGCCTCTCTTTCCCCCCCCCCCAGCCTCTCTTTCCCCCCCACCCCCGCCAGCCTCTACGCGCCCCCCACTCCAGCCTCTCTTCCCCCCCCCCCAGCCTCTCTTCCCCCCCCAGCCTCTCTTCCCCCCCCAGCCTCTCTTCCCCCCCCCCCAGCCTCTCTTGCCCCCCCCCCAGCCTCTCTTCCCCCCCCCCCAACCTCTCTTCCCCCCCCCCCAGCCTCTCTCCCCCCCCCCCCCAGCCTCTCTTCCCCCCCCCCCCCAGCCTCTCTCCTCCCCCCCAGCCTCTCTCCCCCCCCAGCCTCTCTTCCCCCCCCCCCAGCCTCTCTTCCCCCCCCCCCCAGCCTCTCTTCCCCCCCCCAGCCTCTCTCCCCCCCCCCCCCCCCAGCCTCTCTC